>NW_010156806.1:49305-52005 GCF_000695765.1 Mesitornis unicolor
GAGGGTAACCAATCTTCAGGAAGATTGTCTTGGCAAAAGGAAGAGAGGTCTCTATTATTGAAAATTTATTTTTAGTGTCATCAAAACCAACAGAGAAAGTGGATGGGAAGAGACCATTTTTAATTTATCTCGCAGTCTAGCGTAGGGACTCACAGGTCTTCACACAGATGCAAGGAGAGACAACTTGAGACAAAATGGTTGGGCTTGTTCTTCTTGACCTGAGGAGTCCTCCTGCTGACTCTTGGAGTAGACAAGTAGCAAAGGCAGGCTTGTGTGGAAAAGGCAATTCCACATCACTTAGCTGCAGCTGTTCATTGCATTTTGTTGAGGGATCATAACTACCCAGAGAAGAGTTAGGGTTGCTACTGAGGCCCTGGATGCTCCTGCATCCAAGGCTCTATCTTAAGGGTGAAAGATTTATACCTTTTATCTGACTCATGCCTCCTACAGGCTTCATGTTATACTCAAAATCAAAAAACCTTTCAAAGGTCTAAACTTCATAAATCTTAAATCCTGTAAACATCCTGGTTCCTGGAGTACCAATTCCAGGAACATTTCAGGAAATACTGTTACAATGACTTTGAATCCTGTAGTCCTGTTTTCCAGCAAAGAAATTGAATTAAAACAAGAAATAATTAGAAGAGAAACCTCTGTTGGGAATAATTAGGAATATTTCTGAATGGGGTGAGATAAATGAGCAATCCACTAAAACTGTGCAAAGCCACGGCTGCCCAGCTTCCAGCAAACTGAGTGAGAAAGGAAATGAGAGACAATTCCCAGAGGCAATTTCTTTTGGAAGGGGAAGAAAAGCTTCATGGCTGACGGAGTCTATTTTGTGCCATCCCTTCTCTGAAAGGAGTTTGTACCAGTCTGTGATTCAAAAATATGGCCTTTCTGCACCAAATCACTGAAGCAACCAACACTAAAGCGGGGCAAGGGGAGGCGAAGACTTAATTCTGTGCTGGTTGCCGTAATATTTGAGATTAACCTTCTCTACCAGCAAAACCAAATTGAGGCAGTGCCATATGCTGGAGTGAACACAGACTCTCGGGATGAAGATAAACAGGTGTTCTTGATTTATAGTGGGAGGGTTTGGGGTTGGAGGTGACTTTTTTTCTTTTGTCTTTTCTTTTTTAATTGAATTTCAGAAAGGAGCAAAGAGCTTTTTCTGAAGATATGTCCATCTTGCTCCCTCATCTTCTCAGCACATCCAAAAGGAAAAATTTCTAGAAACATAGCTTAGGGTAAGAGCAACTTTAGGACTTCAAGAAATCTCAGCACAATCTCAGTGCCCATCTTCTGGGCACTGTTCTGGTCTGACACTTGTGGTTATGTCAACTTTTTTTTATGATGCATGTGAGATGACTGTGTAAGTAGAGTAGTTAATATTATAAACATATCTTGCAAATGGTTCCCTTTAGGGTCCAAATCCATATTATCCTCATTGTTAAATGCAGTCAAGCTTCTCAAGACCACTTACAAGTCTGATTTGACTTGGTCTCTTAACTTTTACCCTTAAACTCTCACCAAAGGCACAAAAGAAAATGACCACCAGGTTAGGTTGTTTTTTCTCCCTTAAAAGTATTAAAACCTTTCTGCTAAGATGCTAGAAACTTCATAAAGGCCTCTACTTTTTTTTAGCTAACAGGAACAGCAACATGTTTGTTTCCATTTATGAAAATTCTAGTAGTCAGTGGAGAATTTGCAGAATTATGCCTTAGCCTGAGAGAAATGTAAGATTTGGGAGACATGAGAGTCTGAGTTAGTGCTTTTTATGAAGAAGTTGGACAAAAAGTGTGTAAGTTTGTCCTATGCACCAAGAAGCTGGTTCATCTCTCTGCAGTAAATTTGTCTTGAATGAAAAGGCTGGACTTTTATTGTCGTGTTTTATTTTTGTGATTTGGAAAAGAAGACAAGGAGAGTATCGTTCTTGCTGTACTTGTATTTTGACCAAAAATTTCAGTTTGGTGCTGGAAAGACATTTCTAACAACAGTCTCCAAGGTGAATTTCATTTTCACAAGGAAGTTTATGCGTTGTTCAGAAATGTTATCAGCATTGCATTTCCACCCCCTTCTCTCTAGCCCCTCTCCCTCACAGAAAAGCCCAGATATCCCCCCTTCCCCACTAGTTCTTTGTCAGTGTTATTCGGTACAGGGATTTTTACACAATGCACTAATTATGAATAAGGTTCTTCATTCATCTGTTCATTTCTAATGGCATCTTAATTTCTTAAAAGCATCTCAGCTGAGAACTTAAACAGTTTTTATTTGCATGTATTTCATGATGAAAGAATTATCTGATGGTAACTCAGACTTGCTGTGATCCCTATTGGCTATATTCATAGAGGCTTTAATATGATTATGCTAATCTTTAAGGGGATTTGTATAAGCATGAAGTATTCAAATAACGTGAAATTCAGAAGAGCTTGTCATAATTGTTACCGATTTTTTTTTTTTTAGGGAACTGGACTTCTATCACTTAGAATTTCTACTTCAAACAAAGTACAGGAGGTCTTGCTTCTCCACAAGTAGCACTTTAGTAGAAGAGTCAAGAGTTTTGAGGACTTTTACTGAAGTTAGGTGGTAGTGCACAAATATTCTTAGTTTCCAATATATCACACTTTCCAGTTTGAGTTTCAAAATGTACTGGAAAACTTACAGGTTTTTTGCACAAAAGTTCCATTATGTTTATGGCACAAT
>NW_010156807.1:0-807 GCF_000695765.1 Mesitornis unicolor
ACCTTGGAGATATCCCTCTTCAGATAGCTTTCAATCCAGCTAAAAGCTGTTTTGCCCCCCCGTGTTTTATATGAAACTGCTCTATTCATTCACAAGTGGTTTTTAGACCCAGTGTTAAATAAAGCCAGAGTAGTGTGGCATTAACTGGAATGCTGCCTTACTAGTATTTTTGCTGTTTTAAGACCACTCTCAGTTGAGGTTTGTACAGTGGGGTGCGTGAGACTCCCTGCAAATGGATATTTTGTTCTCCAGCCTCTTCTTTGAATAGTTGCCACAGCCACTGTGTTAGGTCTGCATCCTCCCATGGGACAGTCTCTGTGGTGTGCCACGAGAAGAGTTAAAGGCCATCAAAAGGATTGTCTTGTAATGCAATGGAGACTGGGTCAGCTATGGCAATTACCAAGCACCGCACATATCTAAATGGTGTAAAAAGGTAGTAATGAGGCTCTAGGAGTGCGTGCTTGCTTGCTGCCAGGTGAACCTGTCCAGTTCCTGTCCCTATTGCTCTTCTTCCTCTCTGCTAGCCTAGAAGTGGGAGAAAGCCTGTTCTTTTTTCCCCATGATCTTGGGAAGCTTATGAAGATGGCAACCTCTGAACAAATCCAAACTAGCGCAATATTTGCTGTGAATGTAGGTATCAGCAGTGTCTGCTGGTACTCCTTATACTCCCGTCAAGGCCTTCTGCTCAATTCAAAGAGCTATTCTTCCTGTTAGGGATGGCCACCCTCTTTAAAGTGGGATTGCTCTTCGTCTTGGTGGGTGTTGCATCCCAGGCATGTTGTCAACTTCTGTCAGCAGCACTATCTC
>NW_010156808.1:0-359 GCF_000695765.1 Mesitornis unicolor
CTTACAAGGCTGACATGAAACCCCAGTTTGACGAGCTAAATGATAAGTTGTTTCCACGAGAGAAAGTGATACCCGTTCTGAATGGAACCACGTTTCAGCAATTAGAAGCAGACACTTTCCCAGAAGATCGGCTCAAGGCAGGGAGTACCCAACACGAAGTTCTCTGTGGTACACCTTGATCAACTATGGCGAGAATATGGATAGGTGGCACAACAAACCCACTGCCATTTTGCACGCCAGAGTACAGGAGCTGAAAAGTAATGCTGCCAGAGAGAACCAACTTAGGAGAATGGCTGCTTCCATCAACCAGGATCATTAGAGGGGCCCTGCCTCCGGCCCGGTGGAGGAAAGGGGTAAAT
>NW_010156809.1:0-249 GCF_000695765.1 Mesitornis unicolor
CATGTGGGGCTGGACCCATAGATGACACCAAAGAGATCCCAGCCCCATGGATGCCACCAAGCGTGGGGCTGGACCCATAGATGGACCCACATGTGGGGCTGGACCCAGGGATGGAGCCAAGGAGAACCCAGCCCCATAGATGCCACCAAGTGTGGGGCTGGCCCCATAGATGTCCCTAAGGGTCACCCAGCCCCATAGATGGCCCCAAGTGTGGGGCTGGCCCCATGGATGCCACCAAGGAGCACCCAG
>NW_010156809.1:377-1336 GCF_000695765.1 Mesitornis unicolor
CTAAAGGGCCCGCCAGCCCCATAGATGACACCAGGTGTGGGGCTGGACCCATGGATGCCGCCAAGAAGATCCCAGCCCCATAGATGGACCCAGGTGTGGGGCTGGACCCATGGATGGACTCGGATGTGGAGCTGGACCCATAGATATCCCCAGCCCCATAGATTACACCAAGAAGAGCCTGGACCCATGGATGGACCCAGGTGTGGGGCTGGACCCATAGATGTCCCCAGCCCCATAGATGCCACCAAGTGTGGGGCTGGACCCATGGATGGACTTGGATGTGGGGCTGGACCCACAGATATCCCCAGCCCCATAGATGACCCCAAGAAGATCCCAGCCCCATGGATGTCCCCAAGGGTCACCCAGCCCCATAGATGTCTCCAGTGTGGGGCTGGCCCCATGGATGGACCCAGGTGTGGGGCTGGACCCATAGATGTCCCCAGCCCCATAGATGCCACCAAGTGTGGGGCTGGACCCATGGATGGACTTGGATGTGGGGCTGGACCCACAGATATCCCCAGCCCCATAGATGACCCCAAGAAGATCCCAGCCCCATGGATGTCCCCAAGGGTCACCCAGCCCCATAGATGTCTCCAGTGTGGGGCTGGCCCCATGGATGGACCCAGATGTGGGGCTGGCCCCATAGATGACACCAAGGGTCATCCAGCCCCATAGATGACCCCAAGAAGATCCCAGCCCCATGGATGTCCCCAAGGGTCACCCAGCCCCATAGATGTCTCCAGTGTGGGGCTGGCCCCACGGATGCCCCATTAAAGCCCCGCTGCCCCCTCTGCCGCTGCTGCCGTGGGGTTTTGGGCCGGGGGGGGTGGTGACGTCACCGGAGGGGACCCAATGGGGGGAGACCCCTCCTCTGTGGGGTGGTGAGGTGACCAATGAGGGACGGGGAGGGTCCTGCGGCCATGTTTAATGGGGTCACTGGGGTCAATGGGGTCATTGGG
>NW_010156810.1:0-2265 GCF_000695765.1 Mesitornis unicolor
CCATTTTAATTCATGAAGCCTCCAACAACACTAAGTTGGGCGGGAGAGTTTATCTGCCTGCAAGTAGGATGGCTCTATGGAGGGACGTGGACAGACTGTATTAATGGGTTGAGGCCGATTGCATGAGGTTCAACAAGGCCATGTGCTGGATCCTACACTTGGGTCACAACAACCCCATGCAGCTCTACAGGCCTATTCTCTTTCTCTCCCCCCTCTCCAATGATGATTACGTCACCAGAAGCTCTGCGGAGCAAGGCACTGGAGAAGTCCCAGACTGAACTCAGCAGCAGGTGGGAGCTAGATTCAGGAACTGGATTGATCGCTGTGTGATCAATGCAGTCCACTTACTCCACATAGAATCAGTTGCATGTTGTGTCAAAGGGGTCTTCCCTTAAAACATCCAGTTCTACACTGGTAATTGGGATGCCAGGAGAAGCTGTGTTTCAGTACCAATTACTTCTGAAGCAGCTCTAAGTCCCTCATATGCTGCTAGTATCTCTTTGTCAGATGGAATATAATGGGCTTCAGATCCTCAACTCCAAAATACTAGGGGTCAACCTCAAGTTTCCTTTGTCCTTTCTGCCAAAGACTCCAGATAGGACAATTCTCTCCAGCTGCAGTGTAGATCACTTTTTAACATCTGATCCTTTTCAAACTGGTCCTAAGGCTACCGTATGGACAATCTCCCGTTTAATTTGTTCAAAGGCTTGCCGTTGCTCTGGACCCCATTTGAAATCATTCTTCTTCTGAGTCACTTGATGGAGCAGGCTTACTATCTGACTGTAATTTGGAATGCGCTTTTCCCAAAAACCTACAGTGCCTAAGAAGGCTCTTTTCTCCTTTTCAATAGTTGGTGGAGAAATGGCTGTTATCTTGTTGATCACATTCATTGGGATCTGGCGATGATTCATTTTATGAATGAATATCTGATGATTCATCAGATGATTCATTTTAGTCCTAAGAACTGAATCTGTCATGCAGGTTCCTTGACCTCACTTCGTTTTATGGCAAAACCAGCTTCCAGAAGAATTTGGATTATTCTCTTCTGTTTCTCATAAACTTCTGCTGTGTTACCCCATACAATGATGTCACCAATGTATTGCAAGTGTTCTGCAGCATTGCCCTTTTCCAGTGCAGTTTGGATCAGTCCATGGCAAATGATAGAACTATGTTTCCACCCCTGGTCAAATAGATTTCAAGTGTACTGGTCACCTCTCCAGGTGAAATCAAACTGTGGCCTGCACTCTGCTGCCAAAGAATAGAGAAAAAAGCATTAGCAATGCCACTCGTGGTGTACCACTTATTTGCTTCTGACTCCAGTTCATACTGGCATGGCAGCTCTCAGTGATGACATAACTTCATTCATGCATTGATAGTCTACAGTCAATCTCCTCTCCCCAGTAGGCTTTTGTACTGGCCTTATGGGACTATTAAAGGATGAGTGAGTTTTGCTAATGACCCCTTGACTCTCCAGTTGATGAATCGACAGGCAGGTGTCAAAGAGTCTTGATTGGTGCGATACTGCTGATGGTGCACCTTTGTAGTAGCGATGGGCATCTTTTGTCTCTTGACCCTCAACAGTCCAACAATAGAAGGGTCATCTGAGAGACTAGGCAAAGTAGACAGCTGTTCAATGTCCTCATTTGGTTTAGCAGCTGCTATACCAAATGCCCACCAGTACCCTTGGTACCTATGCCAAGGATGCACGGGAAATCTGGACCAGTCACAATAGGGTGCTTTTGCCACCCATTCCCAGTTAGGCTTATTTCAGCCTCTAATACAGTCAGTTCTTGAGATCTCCCAGTCACTCCAGAAATAGAAATGGATTCTGTCCCTTTATAGTTTGATGGAATTATTGTGCATTGTGCACCAGTGTCCACTAGTGCTTTATACTCCTTTGTTTCTAATGTGCCAGGCCACACAGTACAATAAACTCAGTTATCCCTCTCATTCACCTGGATGGAGGCAGGGCACCTTTTAGTACTGGCTGTAGGATCCTCCACTCGCTTCTTGTAAGAAAGGATTAGTATTATAATCACTCCTAAAATCAGGAGTAAAATCAGTTCCTTCACCCTGTCTGGGAAACTCTCCATTGAGGACTGGAGCAATCGTTTTTCTGGAAGGACCTCCACTTGTGGTTGGTTTGGTTGGTTTTCCTTTCAGTTCTCATACCCATATCTCTAGGGTCAAGTTGGGTTTTCCATCCCATTTCCTCATGCCTTCTCCATGGTCATCTGTCGTGGTTTAGGGCTGGGCTGACCACTA
>NW_010156811.1:0-1316 GCF_000695765.1 Mesitornis unicolor
TTATATACTCATACTATACATAATTATTGATATTCATGTTATTATAGTATATAATAATTTGTGTATAATATGAATATATAATACAAGTTATATTATTATATGGTATATGGTATTATATATAACATGATCACATTATATACGTATCAGTATATCATAGTATACCATAGTATAATATATCACAGTTTATAATATGATATTATTATAGTACATAATATGACATGCATTGTCTATCCATATTGAACATAATTATTGATATTTTAATATTATGCATAATATTATACCTAATATTCTAATACTATACCTAATATTCTAATATTACACATAATATTAGTACTCCTAATGTAAACCTGTTGACTGAAGAACCTCTAATGGACTAAAGAACGTTTCAGGTAGGGCATTTTTAAACAGAATTTGGTACATTTAGGGTATCTAAATGCTTCGGAAAACACAAACACACAGAGAAAACATTGTTTCTACAACTTTTCTGATCATCCAGGATTATTTACATGCTGTATTTTTGCCGTTCTCCACAACTATAAATGAAATGACTCGATTCACATCAGCGCTGCCTTCCTTTTCAACCCTACTTCACATTAGGGATGAGATTAAAACTGAAATTGGAAACGCTGTTTTGAGCCAGGCCACGCTCCTGGAATAGAATTGTGAAGGAGAGAAAGAGAAAAAAGTCTAATTAACTCATGAAAGCGGAGAAATACAACGGAGAAAGCGCAACGTGAAGCGGGCTCCTGGAGTTTGGTGCTTGCTGTGAATTCAGAAGGTATCAAAAGGGTCCCCACTGCGAGATGCATTAACTTCCCCTAGCAGGTGGGAGAACACCACAGCACTCGTGTTTTCCAAGTCTCCGGGATCACACAGCACTGAAAACCATGAAAATGCCGAGATTTCAGGTTATTTTCCCTTTTTTTTCATTTCAATATAGCCCCAGCACCAAAGTTAACGACGAAGAAAGCAGCACGTAGGGCTGAAAGGCTGGGGGGGCTTCCAAAGAGACAAAGCCAACAGCCAAACAAGCTGTGGATGATATTTCTGCACATGTTCCTCTATTTCTTCCTCAGCACCTCTGCTTTCTCTTCTTTTTTTATTTATTTTCTTTTTTTAATGGTTAGAGGCAAGGATTCAATCTGACCTTGGAGAATACAGACAACAGTAACAGGATACCATGGCCTGAATGCTGAGTGCCTGGCGCCTCTGTCAAAGGAGCTGCCGAAAAACAAACGGCTTTTAAGTATTCTTCAGCGATGCCAAAGTCATCAAAACACTCGTTGTGCCCTCTACAATAGCAATGGAGAGGAAAA
>NW_010156812.1:0-16818 GCF_000695765.1 Mesitornis unicolor
GGTGGGAGGGGAAGGGGCGGGCGGTGCTGAGGGATGGCGCTGTCACCGTGCCCTCGGGGGCCCGCTCTGAAGTAGCGACGGACGCACATCTCTCTCTCTTTTCCTTATCTTCCCCCCTCCCTCCTCCCTTTTTTTTTTTCTTTAATTGGATGTCTCCTCGTTATTTTTCAGGCACCTAAAACGCTTGTTCTGAAGCGTATACCCTTGTCTTCCAGAGTTAGCCGAAACCTATTCCAGCTTCGGAGCGTTGCTCTAGCGCTTCTTGAGAAGCGGTTGTGCTTCCCCCGCCCCTCCAAGGAGCGGTGAGAGGCGAGAGCGAAAAAAAGAAAAAGGAAAAAAAAGTGTAATTACTGGTCAGACTTGGACTTTATGTAGTGTACCTAGGCAAATTTGCAGTGTGAATAAGTACCTAGTACGTCTGTAGAATATTTAATCTCGTTTTTCCATTTCAGGTCCATGCAAGGCAGGATCACAGCACAAGCATTCGGTTTTGACCAGCAGTTTAAGCCCTACCAAAAGGATGAATTTGTTATGGTAGTTCTAAGTCCTTTACATTTGAAGTTGACTTTTTTCCATGAAACTATAGCTATTGGAAAGCTGCATAATGGCAAAAGTAGCAGTGTTAACCTGCTATTTGCCTGTTTGCTGTCTCCTTGAAAGTAGGTGATTTAGGTGTGGTGCTCAAGTCTCACTTTGTGGGTTGGCTGTATTGTCCAGTAAAAATATTTTAGTCTGTACTAATGTTACTCTGTTTTAAGAGGGAACAATTTAGTCATTCAAGATTCCTAAGAATGCGAATCTGAACTGGATGCTGATCTTGGCCACCACATTTAATGTTTGGAAGTCTGCCCAGAGGGGGAGACTTTAAACAGTGTACATGCAGTTGGTACCCTTGATAACAGCTATTACGGCTTTGTCCCAGTAAGTACACTGTACAATTAGATGTGCATATGCACCAGATATCTGCAAATACAAGATTTTAAAATTAATTTTATTCTATTTCTTTATACTGGAACTTTGGATTCTCAGCTTTTTGAGACTCAAGTCTCTTGGTGATTTTGTGTCCCCCACCTTTGTTGTCTGCAAAGTCAAATCTGTTCATCTGTTTGCAGACAGAAAAAAAAAAGAATAATCTGTGATTTTAAAAGCAGTGTGTTTGTTACATCTGTTGTTTTAAAAACAGCTCTTTGATTTGTTGTATATCTACTTTATATAGTTATCCTGGATAAATAATTTAGCCTCTTTGTATTTTAAAGAAGTTCACCCAGAAATACACCAATATTTCATCTCCCACCAATAAACATTTAAAATAATTGAAGTTTACAAAATACTCTTACCTTCTCAATGCTTGTCTGTTTTGAATTAAAAATGTAAAAATATCATTATGAGATTATGAACTCTGAGTAGCTGTGAATTGAGAACAAAGGGACCATTACATTATATAGTGTGATCTCTCTATGTTCCAGAGAGGTAGTAAAAAGATTTGGTGATGCAGAGACTGAAAAATCCGTTGTGTTTTAGCAGCTTCTTCAGTGACTATTCACTCTGCTTCTGTACATATACATAAGTGTGAGTTTTCTTAAGTGGCTTATCTATCATTTAAATTTGTCAAGTACCAACATTACTATGCATGTCTCCTTTTTTTAACTGACGATAAGATTGAATACTTCAAATCTTACTGTGGAACACCTCCATCCCTTCAATAATTTATGAATTTATTCTGTATCTGTTTAAGATTTTTGTGTGTCTCTACATTTCCACAAGCTTCAAATTTAGTTACAAAATGTAAATTTTACTATCATACTTGGAATTTCAATTTTTCCTTCGACAAAATTGCATGCAGACATAGAATTGTTTCATCTCTTCTTTCATTTTCTGTACCTACAAGGATTTCATTCAACCTTTTTGTGTGTTCTTAAACTAAAAATACTATACTGCAAAATCTTAATACTGCATATATAAACATGTACATGAAGATATCTTGTATATATAAAAGACACTGGCTAAACTAAGTTACAAAAACATGTATTTGGTGATGTGATACTTAGTAGCCAAGCTGAAAGATCACACAGAATCTGCTTACTAATTTGATCCTTATAATTTGCTTTGAAAGTATCCAAGGCACTATAAATGATGATTTTAGGTTTAATTTCATTAACTTGTATTCTCTTATTTGAATATTATAGGCATTTTTTAACGATCAGAATGTGAACTCCAGTTTAAAGTTGCTCTCAGCTTCAGGACAATGGACTGCATTGGGTAAATTTAGAATAAATTAATCTTTAAAAGTTGTAACTATTGTAACTATTTTCCTCTAATTTACCATTTTGTAATAGTGACAGTTCATGTATGTGTATCTTCACCGCACTGAAATATCTTAAAGAATGACTTATTTTACTTAATAAGAAAAGATTACTACCTAGTTTGTTACTAAATTGTCACATGGCACCTTTTTTTTTTCCTTGACCTCTGCATCAATCCATAAACCATAATCCATAATTTTTAATGGTCTGTGACATCCAGTTGACCTGATCATGTTTCCAGACATAATCAACAGCATTAATTGTTAAAGCATTAAAGGTTGGACTAGAGGATCCTTGTGGTCCCTTCCAACCTGGTATTCTATGATTCTATGAATTGTGGAATTATGGTACTACCTTATTCAGATAATATTTGGAGAAAGACGCACTTGTAGAAATGCAACCACCTTACTTAGATCGGATATGACATTATTGCTCTGCTACAAATAAAAGTTGAGAGAGCAGAAGATTAAATAAAGCACACCTCTGAGCTTGTGTAAATACGGTATCTGCACAACAAAGATGATCTAGGCACAGAGAGAGAGCAGTGGGGTAGGTTGCTGTAGTTGCAATTGTGGCATAAGGTTGACTTCTAGTTTGTTGTCATATCATTAACTGTTTATGACACCTGATTATGTCTGCAGGTGGAGATGAGACACTAAAGGAGAAAGATATAAAGCAAATAGCACATGATTTTTTGGAACCATTTTGATATTGCATTTTGGATTATGTAAATGACATATGAAATTTCATGGAAATTGCATGGGATAATGTAGTGGGATGTTATGCATAGAGTGAGATCTGATATTGCCAGAATTATTTTTCTTAATGGGAATATTTCAAAAGGGGGTAGTGGGAAGTCCTCAGTTCTTTAGGTTTGTCTGCAAATACTTTACTGTGTGTAAATATTTAATGGAGCTCTGGGATTTTTCTAACTTTTCCATTTCAACTCTCTGGAATTGGCATAGGTTTTCCCCACTATATACAATGACACTAGACATTGCCACCTTTTTGTCAGCAAAATTCATTTTCCAAACACTGTCTCCATCTGTTAAAACAATTGAAATATATAAGATGCAAAAAATATCTTAAGCTCCCCTTCAGGTACCTCTTTTTCACTCTGTCAAACAGAAATAAAATTTATATATTTCAAACCGTGGGTAAACCTTTTCCTGCTTTAGGCAAGAATTGTTTTCGGCTATTGGTCTAGCCTGTGACTCGCCAGTCCCTGCAGTGAAGGTCAGTAGGTTACATACCTTGTGTTAAGAGGGGAGGGTCACTTGCCAAGTATCCCAGCTTAACTCCTGATTCTGTTCAGTCTTCCTCAGCACATAAGTAATGCGTTTTGTTCTGAGGACTGGAAGGCTTCCCTTTCTAAATCCTGAACAGCTGGTATACCCCATTTGTTCTTAAAATTTCATCTTCCCATTCTTTGCCTATTTTTGGTGAGGAATGTTGGCACATTTTTCTATACTTAATCTTCATGTGCATTTTTTGAAAATATAGTAAGAATTAGCTGTGAGTGGGAGGAGGTAAAAAATAATCTAGTATTTTCTTCTTCAGACATGCCGATACATTAATCCAGATATACCATTTACTTATCACTGTGGAGTAACTATTTTAAAAACTCGTTTAAAAAGTTCATTTCCTTGAAAGAAAATACTGGAAATGGGCCTGTTTTGCTTTTTAGTGAATCCAAAGAAAACTGCATAACCTAGGTTGATTCAAATACTGTATTTACTCTTTTGCAAACCAAAACTTTTAAGTTTTTTCTTTGCTGTGGAGGGAAGATATTTTGGATGCATAATATAAGTGGAGTTTCAGTAGGTCCTTAGGAACTTCCCTACTCCTCCCTGCCATCAGCTTGGGCAGAAAGAATTTATGGACCCACAAAAAGATGTCAGCATTATATAAAACATCAATATAATTTTAATTTACAAGAGCGTTTGTTTTCATAATCCTTTCGTCTTTTTCCAGGCTTTGGTCCCCTCTTACCTTCTCACTAAAAGTTTATGTTTAATTTAGTGAGTGTGGTTTCATGTTCATATTTATCTCTACCTCCTCTCTGTTACTTTTCTATCCTCTTTTCCTAAAATCTGTTTCGAAAAGTTCTTTATTACATTTTTTTCCTGTGTCTAATCTTTTTATTTTCTTCTCTTGACTGTTTTTCATCCTCACCTCAATATTATCAGACCTTAATATCCTCAGTCTCTCTCAATTAGATCAAAAGGTGTCATAAAACTTGGGGTCCCCAAGGAATGCACCATGTACCTCTCTCCCCTGGTGCCTCATGTGTTGGGATTCCTGGTAGAATCCCACAATAGTACATTGTCTCAAGGACTCCAGCTTTAACATTACTTGAAAGATAACATTTCAGATAAATACAATATGAGGATATTCTCTAGTCTGCTTCATTTTATCAGACAGTTAATTAATTACCTATTCTCACACCACACTTTTTTTTGCCTGTTGTAATAAGGATGTTTTTTCCAACTGCTTGACAGTGTATCTGGTAGTCTCGTCATGTGCTTTAAGTTGCCCCTCCCTTCATCTCTTACTCTCGTATTTCTAAAATAGAAGCAGCAAAAGGAAGACATTAGATGCATACCAACTCATGTCTTCAGTCTTGCATTTTTAAATAGGGGTAATGAAAACTAAACAGTAGTTTTTCCTTGGACACATTGCTGGCCCTGCACCTGTCAGCAGTCTTGGGGAGGCAGGACTGTATCTGCTTAAGCTCAATTAACACTTGGGAAGTTATCTTCAAAGGAATAGGGTTACTGTCTCTTTTTTTTGTAAATAAAAAGTCTTTGCCTGTGAAAGATTCTTAAGTTGCTATATGTACTTGAAGCTCTAATGATTGCTGCCTTTGGAATGGGCTTTTAAAATCTGGAAGGTAATCTTAAATCAGCAATTTTTCAGACTAGTGTTACGGGTTATCATTTGCAAAAAATTTAGATGTCATTTGAACCTATAAATCATCAACCTACATCTTTCACTTTTGAAATACCATCTTTTTAGTACGGAGCACTGAACTTGAATTATGTATGTTCTGTGTAAACTGTTTTGAAAATAGTAAGTTTCAAGAGGTTTCTCTGAAGTAAAAATCTTTCTTAAACTTTGGAGGAATTCTAAATATACCTAATCTGGGGTTTATCTGTCACGTAATAGATATGCAGTGTGTTCATTTCAAAGTATATTGGCAGCACACTATAGATATTCCAGAAGTAGCTGTTATAAGAAGGTTAATCTGCTTCTGTACCTCTGCTCTTTGATTTCCAATTGCAGAGCAGTCAAGGCATTTCTTCTTCCTATAAGACTTTTACAGTGTATTAAAACTGGTCCCTCTTTTCCAGGAAATTCTGAATCTCCAATTTCATATCTCACCTCTCAAATGGAGAACAGAAGCTTCCAGTATATTTAAACTTTTCCATTTATAGTTTGGTTTTCTGAACTACTGAAGAGATTGCAAAGCTCTTGATTTTTTTTTCCTGATAAAAGTTTTCATAAAATCTTGTTTCAGAGCAGAAGTGTGTCTCCTTTCCTCCCCCTTCCCCAATAAAATACTAACAACTTTAAGGCCTATAAATAGCTATATTTCTTATATGTTGAGTTCAATAACTGGGAAAATGTAAGATGTCTCTTTCTTCTCAAGTAATTTAACATCTGATTTTTGCCAGTTTTGACTCAGTTTTTGAGTCATTGGTCTTTACAAAATCATTTCTATGTTAGAGACTGATTTAGTTCTTATTAAATCTCTTACAAAATAAGAATTCTATCCCTTGGAAGGGAAGCTGAAGGATTAGAAATTAGAGGAGTCTGGATGTGAGGGGGTGGAAGCAAGCAAGCAAGCATAAATACTTAAAAATCAGTTTGTTTTTTCTTAGGTTGTAAGGCTGTGAGTTATGGGGTTTTTTCTGACTTGTGATTTTGGTTACATAATTTGATTATTTTTTGATAGTCACTATGTGGACAGGTGGGAAAATGTCCTAAAACTTTTTTTCTTTAATAAATGATACCCTTTTTCATAATCATATCTGTAGATGTGAAGTCAAGCAATTAAATGCCAAGATTTTCTCTATAGGTGATTTTCTTTGCATCCCATTGGCCCAATAAAATAATTTAAAAATTTAATGCCAGTATTTTTAACTTGAGTAAACACATTTTCAAACCATCAACTTCTAACTTCTGTTTAATTTTTTTCTTAGTGTTGATCAGGTAGGTGATACAGTTTACCTGGGTTTAAATACCAAAATGCCAATCCTACTTCACCTACGAAGAAATAATCTCCATGTAATAATATAAGGGAGAGATCCCAAGGACTTTTTGGAAGTGTGGGGGCAAGAGAAATTTTAGACTGTGCTGTGCTTGCAAAGGTTAGGATCAGAATGGAATGATACTTGCTTTTGGAGGCATCATGGTTCATACATCCCTTTTTGGCACGTTTCTGTTCCTGAAATACTGTCATCTAGAGTGAAATTTGGACATTTCCTAAACGCTAGTCTTTAGTGATCCTTTTGGTCAGTTTGTCAGGACACCACTTAACTTTATTTTTAATTGTATGGTCAAAAGCCTTTTGATATTGTGATGTCATTTACCAGTCTCCCATCAAGGGAACTTACAGAGGAAGAAAGATAAGAGTGAAGTCATGGCAAGCTGGAATGCTGTGAGTGTTATCTCTGACGAGACACATTGCCCTTGTGTTGCTGACTCCTGCCCTCCTCCCCTCTCCTGTTGAGATGCACTTTGAAGAGTGTTCAGAGGAACTTGGAGATGAGCAGGGAATATATTCTAACATTTGGTCTGATGGAACTGGACAGAGTCCAAAGCCTCTTAAACATGGAACCTAATGCTATTTGAGATGCCATAAGTTATCCAACACCATGCATACAGATTTGTGGATGTAACACTGTATACAGAGAAGATATGTGCCCTTATGGACTGATACCTCATTAAGGAAAATACTGGAGGGCATCTCAAATGGCACTAGATGTCTATGAGGAACAGGATCAAGCCTTGGATGACTTGCAAGCACAGAAAAGAGAAAAATTTTAGAAAAATGTACTCGACACTTCGTGATTACAGAGATAAAGCTCCTGATTCATACAGGAAGTGCTGATAGTACCTTTTTTATCTTCTGAAATAGCTGCTTAGTAAAGCTTACAGTAGCTAAAAAATAAGTTTTCAAAAAGTTCAGGTATAATACTTAACAAACCAAAAATTCATCAAGACTATGTTTGTTTTGTATTTTACTTTGTGAGGTGCTGTTAGCAAGCTATTGACTTTCATACTTCATCACACCAAATTTGGTATTTGTCCTCAAATTCAGTAAGGCTTAAGCTGTGGAATATGATTTTCTAAGGCTGTGATCTAATGTGACATTGAGTTCACATGGTGTTTCATCTATTACTTGTTTTGGTTGATAGTATTGCCAACAGGGGGAGCAAATGCATGAGCATTAATGGAAGACAGCATTCAGATGAATTTAATGGTTTTTTTAATGCTTGTTTCTTTCTTAGCTTTCTTTTTTCTTTTCCTGAGGGACTATGTGATTGAGTCATACTTATGTTCTCTGTATTTTTTGGAAGATACGCCACACACAATCATTTAGAGAAGTTTATTATTTCCATGCTGTATCAAATGATGAATTCTGTAAAACTATTAATACATAATAATTCTCCTATTTTGTTTATTGCTTGAAATGAAGACTCCCTATGTGTTTCAGGTTCCAAAGTGACAAAAATTGAAGCTACAGTAGTGCCCTGTACACAGATTTCCATGTCATTTTTTGATCGGTTATACTCTGAAGGAGTTGTTAGAGAAACTGGAGATATTGTGAAATGTTATGATGACCATTACGATGATATTCTCATCTCTGATGAATTAAGAAAGGTCAGTATATCCATTAATAATTTCTTGTAATTTTTCATACTGTATTAGGTACCATAAGGACACGTTTTTCAGTATTTTTTTCTTCTGACAATACATACTTTCTGTGGTAAAAATGGGCATGATAGCTGTGTAATAGGAACTACTGAGGCCTGGAAATGCCTGAATATGTGAAAACAATGGCTGTTTTCCATGTGGGCCCTCTTTCCTTTTTAGGTGGGAGAAAAGGCTAAAACCTTCTTCTACCCACTGTTGTCTCAGTTAGTCAGTGCATGGGTGGGAGGTGATGCAGCGACTCATTTGCCTAAGAGGAGAAAACAAGTGGTGCCAGTGGAAAGGTCCCATGATACCCAGAGCTGCATCTTCACCCAACTTTCCAGGTAGTTGATGAAACTGAATGTACTCAATAGCTACATTCCTGGCCAGGAATGTTGTCCATATCATATGAGAAGGCATTTAAGGAAAGGAATCTTCATATATTTTCACTGAAACAAAGGAAAGGAAACTATGAGAAGGGAAATTATTTTTCAGTGTAACATTGGAAAAGGACTGAACTTCTGAGCATGCCTGCAAGGTAAAAACTATTTGTTATACTCCAGTGGAGGTTTTAGAGAGTAGATTACTCGAAAATAATTTCTCCAACAGCGGCATCATCTTAACATAAGTCTTCACTGTAAGTATTTCTTTTGACTTCATAAGCAAACCCACTTTTTTTTACTTATGTTTGTTTAGCATTAGCAAAGCATAGTGTGGGAGAACTAGATTTTGCTCTTCCTTGTATATATAATCATCATAAGTACTTAATAATTACAGAGTTGCACTCATTTGCACTTGGCAGATCCTTTGAAGGCAATGTATTTGAACCAGTGACACTGGTTGCAGGATGTGGCCTGAAATACTGGTCTGTCTCGTAAAGTTCTGGGAAAAGCAGAGAACTCAAGCTCATGTTTGAGGTTCAGATGTGGTTTGTAGCCTAGCAGTTTGAAATGCTATGTATTTATTTATTCTGACAATTAGATATATTGGATGTAGGAAACTTAGAAGCAACATTTAAAATAAGAAATCATTGGAGTTTCAGTCTCTTTCCATTTTCCCTCCCATGAAGGGGTTGTGTGTGTCTGCTTTGCAAGCTGAAGGATTCATATTTGTTTGAAATGAATGTGATTCCTACTTGTAAGACCTAAGATGGCAGAAAGAATTAAGAGTCAAAACCTTCCAGGAATGACATCAAAGCTTCAGATTAAGTTTTTCAGCATCCTAGGATGGTAGACTGTAGGGGGCAGCAAACTGTCTGTCTGCTGGTGTCAAAGGGTGGCCCTCATCTGCAAAACTCCATGGAGCTTCCTTACCTATCCGGTCTTCTCTTGCTTCAACCAAGAATGGGATTGGGATAAGTATGAGGTGGTCATCAACAGCAGTTGCTGCCCTGACCCCTTTTTACTCAGGTTGTACAGTGATGCTATAAAGAGGGCCAAAGAGTCGTAAGTTCACGTCTAGCTTTGACCAGTTTGCCTTGGTTGATATCTGCAATTTGGCTGATGTGACTCAGATGTCTTGTAGCCATACTGAGTTACAATTCCTGTCCGACCTTACAGTGCACAGCGTTGGGACTAATCTAGCAAGTCCTCTGTGTTCACGTAATATTGCAGCAAAAGGCAGGTGACACACATGGGGGCAGCTGGATAGCACGTCTGGTTTATCCAGGCTACAGAGAACGTCTCGCTAGAGTCTGCAGTAAAGAACGATGAGTAATCTCCTCTGGGAGATTCCTTTACAAATGTGAGATAACTGTGTGAACTTAGAGTAAAAAAGCAAATGGAGACAAAGTTACCAAAGACAAACTAGTCGGCAGTGATTGACATACCAGTATAGCTAGACTCTTTTCAGATTATTGACTTTTAGCAGGATAAGCAATTTACCAGTAAATAACAAGACTCTTTAAAAGTCTTCCCTTATGTCTTGTGAGCGCAAATCTGACAGTGATACTGCTTTATGTTTTACCTATAAATTTTGAACATGATTGCATCATTGAAAGAGGGATTTAGAGAGAAGTACTTATTTCTTTCCATCCCTAGTCCATATATTTTATATGGATGTGAACTCTGTGTGACATACAGCAGAGTAGTTGCATTGTTTATAAACTTAATCTCAAATACAAAATTTTTCTCTATTTGACTTGTTATTTTCTTGTTCCACAAGGTCTTGCTTCTGGAAGATTCAGACCATTATGACTTATTCAGTCAGTTGGATCGCACAGAATTTCTGTTCTGTCTTTTTAAGCATCTTTGCATTGGAGGAGCTCTTTGCCAGTTTGAAGATGTAATTGGCCCATACTTAGAAACTACAAAAGCATTATATAAAGACTTGGTGAGGTGAGTGTTTTCTGTTTTATACAATTCTGTATGTATGTGCCATGCATAGATACTTTGTGTCACTTTGTGCAAATTTATTGTGCATTACTGCTTCAAAAATGGGGCTGTTACTTAATCAACCTGCAAGCTTATTTTTCTTCAACTATCAAAATATCATGTAACAATGGTAGTGGTTCAATGGCAAAATATTAATGACATTTTAATGACATTTGTCCCACATAGAAACTTTTTTAGTATTACATATATAGACATTGATGGTTTATAATTCACTCTCATTTTAAAGATCTTTCTTTCTGTAATCATTTACTGAAAACCTGACATGGCATTGGAACCAGAATACGTTCCCATGGTCATTGATAAAATATCAACAATTAAGTGTTAGATGTATAGTCTTGGACTACTTTCAAACTGCTTTTGGCTTAGGATTTAAAAATTTAAGTACTTAAGTTGAAATTGTTATTTCTGTATAAATTTTATCCCAGCTGATTATTTTTTTTTTAAATACAGTTTGATTTTAGCATTCTTAATTCCACAAATACACGTCTCCCAGTATAAATAGAATAGATAGAATCTGCCTGTTAACATGACATGGTGGACTAACACACATTTTTTGCCAGGTCTGGTGTATGGAATTGTTTAGAATTTTATGTATTTTTTTCCATAAGATTAGAGGTGATTGATCAGAGGTTCAAATTCAGAAAAAAAACCAAAACCAGTTTTTCCCTGTTTTGGTATATCTGTATGCTAACTTGTCCAAATGACAAAAATCCTTATTTTCTGTTTAGTAGGCAATGGAATGTAGTTATTGGTTTTGCAAAAACTCATTCCTAGCTAAGCTAATGGCAATATGAAAATCATCAATGATAGTACTAAAGTTGTACATTAGATTACACTTTGCAATGGAAAACAATTTCAGACCTCTGAAATGAGAGATAGTACAAGAACTCTGATAATGTGGATACTAAATAATGCACCACAATGTACGCTGCAAGGGCTTCAAATTGCTTAGAGTAGCAGCTGATATTTTTCTTCCTTCTTAGCTCTATATGGAATGGTGTGATGACCAATTGTTATTTTGTCTATATGTCTTTGGATAAACTTAAGAGTAAAATTTGTATGTCTGAACAAAGGTACAATGAAAGGATTTGATCCAATGATTCTTAATTACCTGAATATTTCTTTACTTCTGTAGCACTTATGTATAGATTGCTGTATCCAAAAAAAAGATTTGAAATTAAATATTTGTCTGTTTTTTTGAATTTTTTGTAATACTTAACCAAAGAAGCTTAAAAATCTTTAATAACTTTAAAACAGCTTTCAGATTTTCTAATGGTCAGTACTTTTCAGGGTGCAAGTTGATTTAGTCACGTGCTGTTTCCCAGGGTCATATAGAAGAAATGATTAAAGTAGTAGTAATACTTTCAGAGAAACCACTGAAACAGAGAAATTGAGCTTTATCAATATTCCAAGGAGATTTTTTAGAAATAATGAACTTAGGTTGCTGCATGTACTAATTTGAATACTGTGATTAGTCAACAGAGTTTTCTTATTAGTGTGATTAGTTTTGATATTTTCATGTCATACCTAGAAGAAATCAAGTGAGTTCTTGAGAAATACAGACTATGACATAAAAGGATCCATCAGTGGATGGATCTACCCTCCCTTTTATTTTAAATCATTCACTCTGCACTTGAAACAAGCTGTTGGTTTCTCTAATCCTTGGCCTTAGTTGACTCTGCATTGACTACAGCTGGTTCTGCTCTTGTGTTGTTGAATTGGCCTAGGACAAAGCGCAAATCCAATCAGTTCCTTCACTTTATCCTTACCATTACTGTTGAATTGTTTTCTCCTAAACATGTTCAAGTTTTGTTCTAAGCCACTCCTTTTCTTCACCTTCCTATCTTCTTAAATTTTTCTCCCTTCTTTTTTGTTTTCCTGCTGTAAAATTCAACAAGGGTGTCAAATAATTCTTGTTACTTAAAAAAAAAGAACATCTGCTGAAATTTAAAATTTTATCCTGCTTTCTAGGTTTGCTTTTTCTATACCTTTAACCTGTTTCCTATTGTCCCTTTATATATTTCTGTAATTTTTCTCTTGTGTGTTAGTTCTGTCCTTTATACAATATCAGGAGAAAACCTTTCAAAATCCATTCCTCTTTTATGCATTTGGATGTTTGTTTTACTGGGTTTTTAAAATTATTTTTTTATTTTGTTTCCAGTTGGCAGCTTGCTTTCTATCCTCCAAAGTTTTGAAGTACATCTACTCACTTCATGTGACGTAATTGTTCTTCAATATTTATCTACCATGTCTCTCTCCATTTCTGTGCCTATAAATGTCTGCTGGCTTCTCACTGCCAGTGGAGCTGGTGTTAGCACTGACTAGCATTTGAACAAGAAACTCACAATTTAACTAAAACTTTTATCTTGCTCCTTTGATATTCTCTGTTGGTCCCATGAGAAAAGCTTTTGATCTTGACACTTCAGACTTTCCCTCCCCCTTCAGAATCATGGTTGTCTCCTGCTTTGTCTCATTCTCCCCTGCCCCCAGTTTATCCAAAGTGATGTCGCTGTTTTGTTACCACCCTCTTCAGAGAGAAAAACACAGTGAAAGGATAAGCAACGCAGCTCTGAAGAGGGGCATTCACGCCACAGTCTTGACTTAATCTCTGATTTCTAGACCATGCTGTGTGGTGTGTTACCTGCTTCATTTTTGCACAAATTGCACCAGAAAATAGAGCAATGAAAACTACTTTCTTATGGCCTCTTAGTTTTGGTAAACTAATGAGGGTAGTGGTCTTGAATTCTGCTTGCCAAAGAGTTCGCCATCAAGTTCCTGTTGAAAACCAACTTTTCTTTAAATTCTTCTTTTCTAGACTGCTGTCCTCCTTCTGGTTTCTTTTAATCTTGAATCGCAGTCACATTGGATACTTCCTACTTTTTGTAAAGAGATATTAAACTTTTTTTTGTATTATTAAAAAATTCTGTAATCTGTACTCTTCTTAAGCTTTAATTTTTATGTCTCGAGGGCTCATGAATCTTAGTGAAAAACAAATGGATAGTACAATAATTATTACCTGCTAGCTGATATGCATTGAAAAGTTAGCCCCCACAGATGAACTTGGTCGGATCATTATATGCCTGTAGGAGTATGAACCACCACTGTTTGGCCCTGTACCAGTTTTTCTTATGGAAAAAAGCTTTGGCATGAAGAGTTCCACAGAAGTGTCTCTAATGCCAGGAGTGGTAGACATATTACGAGCTCTTCCCAACTTTTCTTTCTTACAGTCTGTCTTTTGACCTTTCCTGAGTTCTAACTCCAAGGCTATAGTATTCAAAACAGTGTGGAAAGGTTTGAGATTTCATTTTATTAAAGTGTTTCCGTGTATTTTGCTTTATTATAATCTTCTGAAATTAACTGCTCTAGATATTTCACAAGCACAGCTAGGGACTTCCAAATACAACGATTAAGTGACAGACGTTTTCTCCTTTGTAAAAAGAGTAATAATTACTTCCTCATGAATTAATGCACAACTTGTTGTCTATTACTAATCCAGCAATAATTAGTCTGTGACCAGTTGAATCCATCCAGTATTTTAGCATTGTGTGGTGTCCTGTGTTACCTAAATAATTTCAAAAACCTTGTAGTATTTTTGGTTTAGTTAAAGAATACATTTACATGACAAAAACTTGTTAATTAAAATATAATCTGTGAATCTTTGTTGATAAATCTTGTCTTCTTTACTTAACCCCTCATTTTTCCGACTGTCTTTCCATGGTGACAGCTGCTATAGTATCTTGTAATCGTTGTTCTCCTTCCTTCTCTGCCATCTCCATGCCCTTTTCCCTGTAACAAATGAATTTATGTGAAAGCATTGACTTGTTCTTTTAATGTTTGGAAAGCCTAGTAAAATATTGCCAGTAAGGTCAGGATATAAATAGAACTCAAAGTGAATTGAGAGACAATGAGGAAGTTTGCTTTTCATAAAAAGAGAATAGATGCACATTAAAATGATGAAGGAACTATCGTATTCTATGAATAGTTTAGAAGTTAACAATTTGAAAGAACAAAATGGGTATTAAGCCTATTTTTAAGGAAATACTGTCCTCTTCAAGAAGACAAGGTAGTTTTTTCTAAAACCTTTCAGAAAAGAAAAAAAGAATTGGAGCAAACGAGCTTGTCAAAGGCAACGTCCTGGTTTCTTTCAAGTCAGCAAGGGAAGAATCTCATCTGATTTTGGCAGATACATTATTTTGCCTTAAAAATTAACCAAAGTACTAGAAATAAACACTCAGTCTGAAAAATTACTTACAGGAAGCTAACCACAAGGGGAAAATTTCTCAAGACAGTGGAATAAATAGGAAGACTTACTCTCTGTCACCATTGACTTTGGTATCCTATATGTATATAAAACAGAAAAGTTAAGAAACCAGAAATTAGCAGCATTTTTTTCAGACATAAGAATATTAAGCCAGAGAAACTTAAATACAACTGTAGCTTTTGTGGTAGTGATATATGGCAGAAAGTGTTAATCCTACTAACTCTCTATACCTTGTTCTGAAAGTTGTCCCTCTTTCAGCAGCAATGCTTCAACAGTTCCTGTACTGCTGCAGTTTACAGCTGGGTACGTTAGCATAAACTGACATCCATGTGAGTTTATCTTAATATGCTGGTCTGTAAACTGCAGTGGCTCCGAAGCTGAGTCATGAACCAGTTGAGCTGTCCCTGCTGGGAAGGCAGTAATCTCTGGAGGGGTGGTAAGGCAGACAACTGGGGCCAGTACCAGTTTCAGCAACGCTGTCTTAATCCACTGTTGAGTATATCAACATGTCAGTTGCAACAAAAAAATCCTGAGAAAGCCTGGTTGCTGACTCACCACAGGAAAGATCAACTTCACAGTATAAGCTTAATTCAGACATTAATTCAGTCATCACTCAGCAGATGAAATCAGTTAATTGGAGTCAGTGTCTTTTATTGGTTGGAGAGATTGAATCAACAAAGATGATGTTGGCTGATATGGGGTTTATTTGTCCTTATAAAAGGAAGCTTCATAAAAGCAATGGTAATAGGGGACTGCAGTCACAGTGGAGCAGCTGGGCTGCATTTAGCACACATCCTTGAGCAACTTGGCTATATTGGGACCTTTCCTGGGAACTGAGCCTGCTTGTGACAAGGCAGGTTTTGAACTGTATAAGTATGGAATTTATAAGGCTCAACTGCTCCATATTGAGTTAACGTAAATAGGAATCTGTGAAATTAGATAAATTAATAGAAGTTACATGATCTAATTCATGAAGAAATGTAAGCATCATTGAAAGGAGACCTGAGGAAAAATTACACATTTAAAACTACTCAAATTTAAAATATGTTGAGATGCCTGGATCTTTTGAAATCTCTTGGTGCTATTAGTAACTGTTATGGAAGAGATGACGATCTTCATGACCAGCACAGTCTAGAAATATAAAAAAATCAAAATTAATACCATCCTAAGTTGCACAGCTGTCTATAGATATAAAACATTCCAAAGGAGTAAAAATCAACCTAGACTATAATTCTATATTAATTAAAAAATAACTAAAGTCTGCATTTCTTCACCAGCACCGCTGCTGCTTCTTGCAGTTCATATTAAGATGCAGTTCACTTTGCAGGCTTTTTTTCTTAAAGAGTGTGTGAAAAGATTTTTACAAAATGTTTGGCTGAATAACTTTTCATAGCCATGAAAATGCAAACATTATGTGGATTCATCTAGGCCTGAGTAAATACTGCTGTGATTTAGTAGCTGAAAACAGTGAAACAAACCCAGAAGACTGGATATTTTCAATAGTCCTCTCCTCCTAGAGAAATAGTATTCTCTAACAATGGTCAATGTACCTTTTCATGGTCAATGTGACATGAGCTGAATTTTAACTATTAATTTGAACTTGATCAAATTTGCGTGAGACCACAGTGCATATGTTGAAAAGGTATTTACTAAATGAAGAAATCTAATAATCAGTGCTTGCTGTATGTATAAAGTATGTATTATTCCCCTATATTTCAGTGTTCAAAAGAATCCTGAAACAAAAGAAATACATGTTATTTCTACAGTCTTCAGAGTGTCTGCATATGTAAGTATTAGTAATTTTTTGGTACAGGATTTTACTAGAAGTAACATGCATAACATGAAAATAACAAATTGACGTTTACACAAAGCATAATATTCCATTTTAAAGGGTTATTTTTCCATAGTTGTTGTAATTTTTTATTCATTAACTCTTTCC
>NW_010156812.1:16841-21544 GCF_000695765.1 Mesitornis unicolor
CTCTTTACTAACTCTTCATCAATAACCACCAACTAAAGTTTTATTTGGTTGCTCACTAAAAATAGTTTTACTGGATTGTGCTTGAAGTTATAATACTCATTCAGAAACTAATTTATGAAAAAATAAAACTTTAGGTCTGAGTAATTCTGGGTTTAGATTTACCTGAGATAGCAGAATGGATTAAGAATCCACTCTTGACTTGGTATAGTTCTGTTTTTAGAAATTTTACCAGAGCTTTCTAAATAGCTTGTATTGCATCTGTTTCTGTAAAGACTGGAGGAAGTTTACTATGCAGAAAGGCTGGGGTGGTGAGATGGCTGCTAACCTCTTTTTCCCTCCCTGTCAAGTCTCATTCCTTTCTGTTTCTCTTGCAAAATCATACATTGACCATCAAGATAAGTTTGAGAACTGGCTGCATGTTTACTAGATTCAGCATATCTGTCATTTAAGTTGCTACAGTAGGATGAATGACTCCAAATTCTTCTTGAGTAACCAGAATATGTAATAATTAAATGTCAGATGATGAACCCGTTTTCAAAAGAACTACCTGGTATCATTGCAGACTGCACAGACTTCCCTGTAAGGTGCCAACAGCCCAGTTGTTCATCTGTGGGTCATCATCTTTTAAGTACTATGAGTGATTCATAAAATGCTTTTGAAAGGTTTTTGAAAATAAGCACTTTATGGGTGTATCGTAACTTACCTTTCTACTAGGCTGCAGACTGTAATAAAAAATAAAATAAAAAAGCAAAAGCCTGATAGCTTGATGTTCTTCTGTTAGTACTGTTTCCTCTCTGTCGCTGAATCAAGTGTATTGATGTGAACTTTGCAGATTTCTATGCTTAGGTAGATCCATGATATTTAAGAGCTCCCTTAACTGTCTTTGCCATACATTAAATATCATCAGTCTAAAAAAAATGAAAATAAAAAAAGACAAACTTTGGCAACTTTTTGAAAACAAAAAAAGTGGATGGACAAAAGAAAATCCAGTGCAAACACACAGCAGGCTGTTCTTCATGTAGCCTTGAGGGAAAATTGGGCTTTCCTGCACATTCTGAAAATTTGTGAGGTGAAGGAGAATTCTGAAATTCCAGTTTCCATTAAAGAACATCCTGAAGAATTTTCTCTCAGAATAGAGAAAGGCTTAAACGGGTATGTCTAGATTTTTAGATGGCTTTGAGGATCAAAACTCTTTAAACTCTACTTGGAGATTACAGGAAGGGCACCTGCTGAAGTACAAATGTGCTTGTGACAAAAAGTTTCTCTCGAGATTACTTTTTTGCAGTAGATTCAGTTTCTGAGTTCATTTGGTAAATAACTGTAGAGTGTGTTATTGTAATCTTGATGTTGAGCTGACGGTTTTTAAG
This sequence comes from Mesitornis unicolor, assembly GCF_000695765.1. NCBI lineage: Eukaryota > Metazoa > Chordata > Aves > Mesitornithiformes > Mesitornithidae > Mesitornis > Mesitornis unicolor. The sequence goes on from NW_010156812.1 coordinate 18,209, forward strand.
CCATGCGTTCTTGGTTTGTATCTGAAAGAAATGGACTTACCCTCTTAGCCTGGTATAAATAAAAAAAGCTGTTCTGGTAAAAGTGAATTGAAGAGCAGCTGAGACACTAGAGGAAGACACATTTTTGCAAGCTGGATTTATAACCAAACAAATAAATATACTTGTATATTTGCACAAGTGCAAATGGAATCAGGAATTATGAACTTTGTGTAACACTATCCTGACACCATCCCTTATTTTAATTTTAAGCTGTGGCTAAGAAGCTCTTGTTTTGGAAACAACATCTAGAAAAGCACACTAATAGAAATGTAAATATTTCAAGGTATTAAGGTGTAGTTATAAATGTCTGTAGATCTGTTTAGCATCAAAACTTGAGAGACCTGGGTATCACAAGAGAAATAATTTTGGATCTTGTGATCAAGTACTCTGTTGAATTTGAAATACCCTTGAGAGTTTTGGGGCTTGCATGTAATGAAACGTTGTTACAGCTGAGGTATTTGGATGCTAACTGGTATTTCAGAACTTTCTTTACCAGAATCCGAACTATGGCAGTGTTAGAAATCAGGGTTATGCATGGTTTATTCAAAAAGTATTTTTTAAAAAAATATTGATTAAATGATGCAGTTTTGAGAAATGTTCAGCAGTATCTTTCTGTATTATACTACATATGATGCTTGCATATGTACTGTTAAATCAGCTGATTATCTGTGTTCCTACAAGAGAAAATAAAGTTATCCTAGTCTAACATCAGTAAATCAGTCATTACACCCCCTGCATGTCTGAAGTCCACACTGCAGATGGAATTGGTATGAATCTTAATTCATGTACATGCACTCTATTGCTCTAAAAACCAAAGTCTGTGTAAATTCCAGAGCCTTTATGCTCAAGCATTTTAGGGGTTTTATGACCTGTTTTATGACCCCTTTTACTAATTAAAATAAATTTAAGAACCCTTTTCATTTAATTAGATTGTATTTATTATTTTCCTGATACCATGTTTGGTATATTCTGGAGTTTCTTGAAATGCCTCATCAAGAGAACTTAAATAATTTTTGTTCTTGAGTTATTGAACAAATTTTTATTGTGCTAACACTGCCTTTAAACAGTCAAAATCTCAGCTGACATCGGTCAATTCCATAAGGACTGCAGGAGTGGGAACTTCAGCAGCAATGGGAAAAACGTTTAACAAGCAATCACATTGTGATGCTGGTCTTCCCTTGTGTTTTTGTTTTGTTTCGTTTCATACATGAGCTTAGGGGGTTTTTTTTGATCAAACTCCAAAGACATTGTAATGCTGAGGACTGTAAAACCTTAAAGCTTGCTCTCCTCATGGAAATTGAGAATCCAGTGTTTGATACTCTTTGATACTCTTGTATCCCTTAAGAGCACCTGAAGAGAGCTAGGCATCTTAAGATTGGAGCTACAGAGCTTGCATGCTGTGGTGCTTAAAAATAGAATGCTATTTTTAGCTTGTGACATTTAACTGCCATCAGAAAATGCTGTGAATAAACACTATCAAATCTTTACCTGTCTTAAACAATGTTTTTATAGTGGTGCTTATCTTAGTTTAAGATGTATGGTCTTGAATAATCCTCCAAACCAAATCATATAGTAGGGGGTTCATCCTCTTTGAAATAACAGGAGAGAAAATGGGGTGCTAGTAACAGCTACTGCCTAAAATTCACAAGTTGTCCAAATGGAACAGGAATTGGAACCCAGACCTTTTCCTTCTGACTGCCTTAACCATTGAGAGAGGTTACAGTTTTCATGTTTCCTTGGTCCAAAAGATGGATTATTTTATGCAAAGGAGGACAGCTTTAAAAAAGAATGTGATAGGTGTGCCTCTAATCTGGCATAGTCTGTAATCCGAAACTTTAAAATTTTCCTGGACAAAATGGACAATATATGAAGTATAGCAACTTCCCTCAGGCAAAACAGTGGAACAGAACCTACCTTCAACTGTTGTATAAAGGTGTTGGGGAGTAGGAAGAAGCTGTTACGTGTTTTTAAATAAAGGAGGTGTCAGCTACATATTTGGTGATCTTTTAGATGTTCTATTAGCAGATCAAATGAGTAATAAAAAAAAAATCAACCTCCAGAAGGCCCCCATCCAGTTTCTAGTTCCCTGCTGGATTTGAAGCCTGTGTCAAGCTGTGCTGCCCCGTCAATGCTGAAGCTTTTATTGACGTGTGTAGACGTAGGATGTTAAATTGAAGAGCCCAGTTCTTGTGCTGGTCATCAGCTGAATGTGTTTTTTCAGGATGAGGATTTGGAATGAGGTATCTGGATTCCCTTCAAACACTTTCTGAAGATTGGCACGCAAAATGTTTTCAATAACAGTTCAAAGTTGTTAATAAAAGCTGTAATGAGGATGCAAATATTTGAAACTGAACAGATGCATTAGTACATGTTAAGGGAAAAAGAATTACTGATAGAACAGCTTTACATATTTATAGAGTCCCGAAATTTTCTTCTGTTTCAAAGAAAACACGATTGGACCGTTGTATATTTAATCATCAGTATAGGATCTAATTGTGTAAATGCACGTTTACATCTTTGGGTTTACATTTTATATTAATATTACATTTACCTCAGGGTTATTGAAACTATTTAGGGAGAACTACGGTGTATTTTGCTGTGTCAGGATCCTCATGGAGATATAACGCTCCTTAAATAAACTATGGTGTGTCTATTCTATTTTTCCATGAAATAAATTGTTACAATTGGAACAAAATTATACATTTCATTCAGATTTTATGAATTCATGTATAATTCATGAGTATCCATGTTGCTAACGTGTTTTTTTTAACTTCTTCTCAGGATGATAGTGGTCTATGTTACCCTTCAAGCAAAATCCATGAACAGACTTTTGCCTACTTGATCGTGGATCCCTGCAAGCGACATGTGCACACTCTGTATCACTGTTTTGGTGGAAGCTTATTTAGTAACTAGTTACAAACCTGGCTCTCCGCCAGTTTTATAATGGAGGTGCCCTTCTCTCTGCACGAATTCAGGTAGAAATGGCCTAGTGAGGAAGGATGTGCTTCTTGCTTATGCACTATGAACGGAGACCCATTCACGTAGATGTTACTGTGTGGTTAGTGATGAAATTTTTGTGTAACTTTTCTCTGTTTAAAAGGCATACTTTTTGAAGCCGTTTTCCTGGCAGTTTTGTCGCCCCTTCTCTCACCCGTTTTTTCTAATAAAAGGTGTTTCTGTAGATGTCTCTCTTATGAGCCAGCTTTTCAGACTCACAAGTGGTAAATGCGGGGGGGGAGGCTCTGGAGTCACTGAAATCGGGAGATAATGCGCCAGGCGGTCCGGCCCCGCCGGGAG
>NW_010156813.1:0-4508 GCF_000695765.1 Mesitornis unicolor
GAAACAGCCGTGGGGGCGTTTCGGGCCTGGAGGAGCCCTCGAAGAGAGAAGCAAGCAGCCCCAATTATTTCAAAGTCTATCCAGCAGCGGGGGAATGCAGGGCGGGGAGTGGTTGCAGGCAGGCGGTGCAGCCCAGAGACCACGGCAATGGCTCCTTCGGGGCAACCCTCTCCCCTCCTCAGCCTCCAGCGGCTGGGGGATTTGGGGTTGCAGCTTCAATAATCTCTGTTGCTGGGGTAGAAGAGTTTACCCAGAAGGCGCCGAGGGAAAATAAGTACCTGTCCAGGGCATAGTCGTTTATATACATTTTATTGGAAAAAAAAAATGTACATCAAAATATTTTGGCAAACCGTAAAAAGTATACATAAGTGCAAATATATTCTCCTTTTAAAGCAATAGTGTGTGAGTATACACGAGATTTATTTAAAATATTTATTTAAAAAATATTGTGGTAGAAAACAACTTTTGTAAAAATAAAAAACAAAACGTTGTATTGCTGCAATACTGAAAAAAAATGGAACTTTTCTTAAAGTCTATACACAAAGGGCTAAACGATACTGTTTTAATAATATCGATCGCTCGGTGTTGAAGTCCATACAAAGTGTCCTCGGTGAGACTCGGGAAAATTTTAAAAAAAAATTTAAAAAATGAAGTAACTTTCCCGCTAACGCAGCAATGGAAGGGGGAGTCCTCGCAGGTGCTGAGCTGGGAGGTTTATTTTTCCTATTCAAAAACACTTTCTCGTATAAAAATATATCGAATCGTTCCCTTTTCCAAAGCTCAATTCTTGAAGAGATCACAGAAAGATGGCTTATGATTGTCTTGACATAGGGACGCTGAAGTCCCATCTAAGCCAACACATCACACAAGGCATTTTTCTTTTAGGAATAGCTTTGGAGTGTTATATCGGCTGCACGTGTCCTTCAAAGGATGGAGGGGGACCGAAAACACTGCTTCCTTAGGTAATTTTGCTAAGTGACTCGTGTACTATCAATGCTATCAGAGTGCACATTATATTTAATCTGCGTGGGTCCGTCTATACGTCGGCTCTTGTCAATGCCACCTGATTGTCTCTGTTGGGGCGCTGCCTTCACATCACACAGGGCTTGATGTCTTGACAGACGCTTTGATGGTGGTGGTGATGGTAATAAGATCCACTAGCGGAAGGGTGAAACGAAGAAATGCCATTAAAATTGAGGACAAAATCTTTCCTGTCACACACAGGGGAAGGGTGATGCTGGTAGCGAGGCAATCCCACTGCAAGAGAAGAAATAAGAAGAGCTGCTTAGAAATTGGGTAGTCCTGCCCAGGAGGAGCAGCCCTTTCCACCTCACCCGCAGGGAAGAGAGGCTGTGGGCAGCAGGGATGATCCATTGCTGCGTTTCCTCAGCTTTCGGCTCCCTCCTGCAAGGTTTGGAAGCTCCTCTTGGCTTTCCTGGCATTGAACTGGGCTCTCCCCCGAGGCAAAGCCCGTCCCGCCTGTAGGGCAGAAAGAGCGGCGGATCCCATCGTCTCGAGCGAGAAGGTAACATGGGGGCTCCACCCGTGCCCATATGTGCCCTCTCTGCAGGGAGGTTGTAAACTACACAACGGTGTGGCACACGGGCTGAGGAAGAAGAAGGCGGGCAAGGGGTGGATGCCCACGGATACACGTGTGGCCGCATCCCAGGCGCACGCATCTCTTGGAGCATCCCTCCTGTGTGTGCACCCACGCATTGCTGTCTGCCCCGCTGCCCGCGTTTGTCAGCGTGTGGGGTGAGGTCAGCCCCTGCGTGAGGCGCAGACGAGGGAGTGCGTGTGTGCGAGGGGAGGATGTGTTTTTCTGGATGCACCGTAGCCGTTTGAACCCGATTCCCATCTTTGAGCCCTCTTCCCCATCCCCATCCAGTCCTTGGGAGGTTTTTTGCTTTTGACTTGAATGGCTGCAGGTTGAATTCCAGCCACGATCCGGTTGCGTGTTGATACTGTATTTATTTATGTGGATGTACGTGTTTGTGTACGAGTGTGCGCGCCTATATGCCCATGTGCTTTCACAAACAGAAGATACAGACCAAGGACACCCTACCGTTCATCATCAGCAACCAGCGAAGTACATCCGCGGCACCAGCATGTAAATAACCTGGCAAACTCCCAGTTTTATTTCCCACAGCCTAAGGCAGTCTTTCGGGGGACAAATTCCAAGGGCTCCGTGGGAGATTTCTCCCCTCACCCCCAAACCCGGGCCGTAAGGCCGTGCTGAGATCTTTAGTTTGGCAGGACTACTGCTGGATCTGGCGGGGACGGGAGCATTGCCTTACCGGGGCCCGCGGGGTAGAGCCAAAGAGGGATTTGGTTTGGCGTGGGGATGGCAAAGTCGGCTAGCGTGGTCCTGTCAGATCAGACCGAGGGTGATGGGGGGGGGGGGAAAGCGAGGAAAAAAAAGAGAAAAAGAAAAAAGAGTCAGCAAAAGAAATGGAAGGAAAGAGGGTATAAAAATAAATAAATAAATAAATTTTAAAAGACTAACTTGTCCCGGTTTTACCCAGGACGGTGGCGGCCGTCGGAGCTGTGCGGCGGCGCGCACAGCCCGCCTCCCCCGGCACTGTCCCTTCCTTCACCCCGCAGAGCTCACTTTATAAAAGTGATTATTTCGCTGGATTTCCTCGGCTTTCTAATAACCCTGCTGGTATGCTCACCATAAACCGGGGCACTTTATTACAATCCTGATTCAATCATTTAGCAGGATTTAATAATGTGCGAAAAAAAATACACCCCCACCTTCAGCCTCCCCCTCCCCAGCCCCAGATTCAAAATCCTTTTAGCAGAACCGAGCCTCCTGTTTCCAATTTTTCCCCTCTCTTATTCTTGGGTCTGATGCAAATTCAAGTTTTAAGTCCGTCCTGTCGCTGTCATCAGTGAAGGATTATTGACCGATCAGCAACGACTGTAACCGAATTTGCTTTGCATTTATCCAAGAGAAAGCGAAATTCAGTTGCTACTGCTTTTGTGGGGAGAGAAGGAGAAAGATTCTTGCTGGTAATAATCACGAATGAAGGAGTTCGGATCGGTTTTCCCCATCTACTTTCATCCTACTAAAACGATGGCACCGCAGATATTTTACTTAGCACACAAGAATGAGGATTTGACCCACGCAAAAAAAAAAAACAGTTAGGTCGTTAGGGGTTTTTTTTAGATAGTCAAGGAATGGGGATGGCTTCCACTAAAGTCCTGTGCCTAGATCTTGAAGCTGTAGAAAATAAGCGGAGAAACGCTTTTTTGCGAAGTGGTGGCATTAAATCTGAGCTGCTGGATACGGACGCTCATCGTCGGCACTAAGAAAGCGTCCATCGTATGCTTGTGTGTATATTCGTCCGTGAACAGAAACAGTTTGTATTTAAACCACCCCAGCCTCGGAAACCGTGGTGGAGGCTTCGGGAGGACCAGATCCCTTCCACTCCCTCCTTTTGCTTTCTGTTTTGAAGAGCTGTTCTTGGGCTGCTTCGAAACGAAAATCTCTCTTCCAGGAGCAGTCTTTCCTTCCTCGGGTGCCTGGCAGGAGAAAGGGGCAGCCGCCACCCAGCCCCGCTCTCTCGGCCAGCCCCACTCCAGCGCCACCAGTGGCCCCGTGGGCCTTGCACTGCGGCCACCGAGACCACAAGGAGTACAACAAACAGAGAAAAAAAATCCAAAATAAAGGAAAACAAAGAAAGAAACAAAAATCCAAGTAACAACAGCAATAACAAGCAAGCAAAGCACAACTTCTTAGCGGTAAAGGTACGTGTTTCAGGGCGGGGTGCCCTTGTGAACCCGCCGGCCTCTCCTCCCGGCTCCCAAAATCACGTGAAGGAACGAGCTGAAGCTCCGAAAAGTGAGTTTAAGTCTTGGCAACAGAGCCCCGCCGACACGCAGGAGCACCTCTGAGAACACCCCGGACCCCGTAGCCCTCTCTGCGCCGAGACGCCGCTGAGACAGCAACCCGCTCCGCAGCCGTCACGCAGGGGCTATATAAGGTTTTAGACGTGTTTTTTTTGTGTGTGATTGGTTTGTTGGGTGTTTGGGGTTTTTTTTTAAGGGTGGAAAAGATGCAACCGCTTGCTCTTCCCTGACACTCCAAGTTCCTTCTGCGGTGATGGCAAAACGGCTCCGTCGCCGGCAGGGAGGCAGGGGGCTGCGGGGAGGCCAGGGCAGGCTGCCGGGCTCGCAGAAGGACAGGAAAATGATTGACAGGCGCCCAAGGAGGGGGCGGGAGGGGACCCAAAGCGGAGGGTCGCCTGTATTTGTTACTTGTTGAAATTCCCATAAAATTGAACAAGACTCCGCTCTCATAGGGGTTAAGTCAGGCTAAAATCCTCTTCGGTGTGGTCCAGCCCAGACTGTCTTTGTTTGCTTAACCTCCGGGACCCACGTTTAAAAGGGCTATTTGGAAAAATTCCCCGTAAGAGCCCAACATCTTTTACCCATTTTTGTGCTCGGATTTTTCTGAGCAGACATTGTCTGTAATCACCGGACGGGAGCGGGGGGGTGGGTGG
>NW_010156814.1:0-572 GCF_000695765.1 Mesitornis unicolor
CCGGTGTGAGGAGAGTGGCACATGGCTGCCCCAGCCGAAGCGGGCTCTCTGGGAGGCGCGGACAGGTCCGCTCCGGGCTCGGGTGCTCTCAGGCTCCCGGAAGCTGGCGCTCGGCGGGGCGAGCCGGGCGGGGAGGCTTGAGCCCCTAGGGGGTCTGGTTTGGGGGCTCGCCCCCACCCGCTCCTGGCCTTGAGAGGGGATCTTCGTTGAAGGGAGGGAGCTGAAGAGGGAGAGGGTGTAAATCAGGCTGGCGGGGGCTCCGGCGAACTTCGTTAAGTGCACCGTGCGATCCTAATTTTTCCAGAGCGCCGCAAGAAAGTTAATAGGGAGCTGGAAATTCTGGGTTTTGGATCTAATGCCACCCAGCACGGGTGTGCAGAGTGCCCCCTAAAACTAGGGTATCAGGGGAGGTGTGAAGGAGGGTACTGGGCAGAGCTGTCCCTGAGGAACCAATGTTTGATTGGATAAAGAAATCGGTGTGTTGTGACATGATGCGTGTGTATTTGACGTTAAAAGGTATTCATGGTGATTCAGAAATTGCTATTAGCAGACAAAAGAAAAGCAGCCTGTAC
>NW_010156814.1:584-20340 GCF_000695765.1 Mesitornis unicolor
GAATGGGATAATAAACTTGTACGTTACTCAATATACTCTTTTCTAACTTACAAAGCACTACTTTTACAATATTGGAACTAGAGAAAAGTTTGGGGTTTTTTAACTGTGGAGCTAGAAGTTCAGATTCTTGATCTCTCTAATAAGAAGCTTTTAACAGTTTCAACAAGGTTCTTTAATTGTTGCAGGATAGCTTCATCTTTGTTTAAGTCTAGCAACTGTAGTTTCAGCTGTTACGATTTTGGTTCTTACTAATACAAATTGCAATGAAGAGTTTTACTAGCGTTTTTAGTGTAATCTTTACTTCTAATTTGGAATTTCCTCGGAGATAGGTTAATCTCTTTTGAGGGGTTGGCACATTCATATTCTTTGTGATTTATAAAAATGTAAAAGTCGTTCTTTGTTTGTCCCCAGTGTTTATATCAAATTGAGAGTCCGGGGAATGTTTATTTGTGGTAACAATAAAGCATCTTCAGAAGGGTGAGTATTACTTGTATGTAGCGTACTGTAACTACTCTTACTTTAGCTTATTAAAATGTGAATATTTGAGATCTACAGAGTCTTTCAGAAAGCATGCTTCCAGTATTTTAGGGGATACAACTCAAAAGTTTTGTGCGACGTGTCAAGTGTTTTTAACTTTGGGAGCTAGTGCTTTATCAAGTACTGGCTTTAAGATTGTTGCATCAAAAATGTTACATTTCTTGTTGTGGTGTTTCCTTTAGAAAAAAAGAAAAAGGGGGGAAAAAACCCCTTCCCCCCCCCCCCTTTCTCTGTCTACGTGAGGAATCAAAGTAACAATTAACATTAAACAACCTATGGAGAAATCTGTGACAGTAAAATGTTCTGTGAGATGCCAACAGCTATTTTCATCTGGAACTTTGGAAGAATTCAAGATTCTAATTTAGGACAAAAAATGGGGAAAAAATAGTTTTTTCAGAGATTTTTTTTTTTTAAATATGTAATTTTACCCTGGAAAGTGACAGGCTTTGTAAGTCTGCATTGTCAAAAGGCCATAAAATGTGTTTGCTCAGTTTAAAAAGAGCGAAAACAGTAGTGTGTAAACTTAGGCCAGAGTCTTGACATTCAAGCTCAGGTTTTTTTTCCGTGCTCTATTTTTTTCCTCTCTTGCTAGAATTGCCAACAAGCTGAAATATGGTGATTTTGATGAAGATATGCTCTGAAATGGATTTTTGTTTGTTCTGTGACATTGTAATATTTATAGGTGAAATGTAAATATATTCCTGCACTTCTGCTTACTTGCAAAGAAACTTTGGCTTACTGAGAAGGGAATTTTTGTAGCGCATTACTGAATGCACTGTATATAACTGTATTATATATTGAGAAAGTGCAAGCTAACTGCCACTTTCTGTAAAGTGGCTTATGTCAGAATAAGCTAATCTAGCACCTAGTTCACTCCAACAAGGAGTTCCCAGAAAAGTTGCTGCACTCTAAAATTCCTCTTGAAATTATTAAAAAAATATAAATCTGTTATTGTCACCATTCACAAGAAGATTACATTTTTTAGCTGTGTGTATCGTGTATACATTTTAATAAATTCACAGCTGTAATGTTAAAATTGAACAACAATTTTAAATGACAGTACTATATTTATGTGATTGAGAAGTGAAGGTTATTTTTAAAAATTGCTCCAATACTAACAGAAGGGCTATTTAATAAATGTTTGTTTTACATTGTATTTGAGCAAAAGTGCTGTGGGCAACTTTCAGCTGTAATCTGAAAGTTCTGTAATTCTAGAGTTAGCATTTGAAGATGCATCTTAGCTGACTTGAGGACACGTATCTGTGGAGGAATAATTTCTTCCCCAGCGAGGATGCTGAAAATCTCAGGAACAGGACCTGGCCTTTGCTAAGCAAGTCAAGTAGGTCATCTTGACAGAATTACCTATCCAAGCAAAATTTGGTTTAACAGATTAAAAGAAAAAAAGTGGAGGAAATTAACCACATACTAGAAATATAATTCTTCTTGATTGAATGAACTGTTTGGATAATACTTTAGGAAACAAGACTTCTGTTGACAGAAGCTGTAGGACAGTAACAAGAGGTTTATTTTAAAGTTAAATCTGCTACCAACCTTCCGTTCATGCTGTCAGCAAGGTCTATGGAGAGCGGGGCTGGGCTCATTTAAATGGTATCTGTTTGAAGATAGCATTGCTACTGCCTGTATCTATAAATGTATTTATAAAATTGTCTATACATTTAGCATCTATGTACAGCTGTTCTAGCATGGCTAAGTTGATCTTTAAATGGTTGAGTTATTCCAGTACTGACATAGTTTATGTGAAAACTTAAGTGGCTATGTCTGGGAGGAAGAAAAGTGAGACAAAGTAAAACCTTGTAGAGAATGGATGCAAAACAGAGAGAGGTGTTTCACAGGGGAACAATAAAAAGGCTGGTTACAGGTTAGCAGAGTGGTTGGGTTTGGTTTTAGCTCTGAGTTTTGCCCAAGAGTTTTGCTAAGGTAAGGATTAAAAGGAAAGCAGTGTGCACAATTACTAAATAGGTATTCAATCAGTTAAATACTTTGAGATGATGCTGTGTATGTCTGTTTATGGATGAGGTGAAACTAAAGGGTGAAATTAGATGGAGGAGAGGGCATATTCTGTAGAGCATGCAAGAAACACTGAAGTTTTCTAAAACATGACAGTGAGAGTGCTGCTTTCTGTAACTGATAGCAGTAGGTAGTTTGAGTGTAGCAGGGTTTTGTTCCTTGTACATCTAGATTTCTACTAAGATGTGTCAGACTGTGGACTTGAGGTCTGAATCCTCAGCAAAAGTGAGAAAACTGTATTTTGAATTAAAACAATGAAGTAACACTAGTAAACTTGGGCATAGGCAACTCTGTGAAAAGCAGAAGTATAATTTGCATATAATATTGACAAACTTCTTTTAAATTTAGTGAAAAATAAAGGAATTCTTAAATATATAACTATTTAACCTCAGACTTGTAAATTGATTGTCATTTTTAAAACATGCTGGGAGGGAAGAGGATGTTTGTTAGCTGTCCCTACTGTGTCCAAAAAAAATTGTAAACAAACCATCTCCCCAGATTAATGTGGGTCAGGCCCTTATTTTAGGAATCTTCTGGCTACCTGACTGAAGTCTGCATATGGGGTGTTTCAGTAACTGTGCCTTGGCTCAATATGTGAAAAATACTGTTGTCTCGGAAAGATTTGTAATGCCTACTATGCTTCCTTTCTAATGGTAAAATCAGTAGTACTTTTAAGGTGAGAAGGCCATTTAGAAATCTAGACAGTGCGTGCTCTGAATGCTGTGGGTAAAAATAACCATGTAATGATGTGAGTGGATCAGTGTAGTATTTTCATTTGCTTGAAAATGTGATGTAGTACTTCCAAAGCTTCTGATTTGGATATATATGATTTCAATAACAGATGAAGTAAAGCTGACGCCTTACTGTGTGCAAATAAAGACTTCCTTGATACGCAATTGCAGAAGAACTTCAGAATTTGTTTTCTTTTCTTTATATATGCATACGATGCCTGCTTAAATGATGTAATTTGTGTAATTATGCAAGCTAAGTAGTACAAATTACAATCCACATCCTAGGATTTCTAAGATGTGAACTGAAAACAAATCTTTAAAGGAGGATATGATTTCTTTATACTTTTAAATTATTTTTTTAACCTAGAACCAGGCCTATTTCCCTTGTCAATTTTTGTTGTGTCTGGCTCCTTCCCATTCTGCCTTTGACGTGGTTGGTTCAGTTTTTCCTGCCATGTGTTCTTTTTTACTCAGCCTGCGTATTCGGTTTAAATCCCAAAGCCATCAGATGTAGTTTAAAGAAACAAAGTATTTGAAAGGAAGGAAACTCAAATCTTACTACTTATATATAATTTTTATGCTTTTTTTATAATTTTTTTTTTTGAATGTGAGATTGTTTCCTTTCCGTATTTCTTAATGTGAGTGGTCTGGCAAGCTTTATGTTTTTGGTTTGTAGTTGCCTGATATAATTTTTTGCTAGTAAGGTAAATTCTGGAGATGGAATTCAGTTTGCTGATTCTGTCAGAAATTGGGCAGATGCATGTTGCAAACGGTTGATTTACGTGCAGATCTATACTATGGCAAATGGATTAAAGTCATTAGGTTATTATTGTCTGGTTTTTAATGATACAATTTTTACCTAGGGACAGCATAAAATCTGTCCTTTGTGATGACTTCTTCCAGCTCTAGGTCCACTAGTTTGTGCCATTTTTCCAGTGAGTATTTATTACTAACGTGTTTATTTATTGTAAAATTAAATCCACTGTTTTAACTATTGGAAGCAGAGTTTGACATAGGTTGTTTTATTCTTAAAACAGTCTAACCATTACTGGTATTCAGTTCATCATTGCTTTGAAACTGGGAGACATAATTGGTCCCAAACCCTTACTGTTTGTAATCCTTTTTCATAGCCTAAGGAAGCTGGGTTTTTCGGTGGAAGGTAGTGGAGTTTTTCGAGTTTGTTTGATGGATTTTTTTGTTTTGGCTTGAGTTTTTGCTTTGTTTTTAAGGTAAACTGTTTCTCATTAATTTTCTTCATTAAATCAGTCTTCTGGAAAAGTATTCTCTCTGTTTTTTCCCTTTATAAGCAATATCTAATCTAATGTGCTGATGGGTTAATGCCCTTATACCTTAAAAAGTAGTGATGCCATACATTAGACTGAGTTATTTCAAGGGCTTTACTATGAGAGTTATGTAAAGAACTCTTATGATTGCTTTCATTATTTGAAGCTCATTTTGGAAATTTTCAGACAATTGCCAAATACTATTTCAGCTCCAAAATTTGCCTGACTGCTCTACAATAAATTCTGCATACATGGAAGCGTAATGTCTTTCAAAATTTAGACTTTTTGCCTATGCAGGGAAGTAAGTATGAAATAGCTATTGAACTCAATTAATTGTTTTGTAGGGTTTTTCCAGTATGGAGTATGGGTTGCTTTTGTGTGTGTGGACTGAGCTGAAGGACCTGTGGCTACTTTAGAGTTTTTAGAGTTAAAAAAAAAAAAAAAAAAAAAAGGTGTGTCCACAAAACAAGTTCGGGTGGAATAGTCGGTGTGCTTCAAATTCGCATCCTAAATTATTTTGCCTGTGGAGACATGCCTTAAGTGTTCCCAGCAAGTGTTACATTTTCTGCCAGATTTATCCAGGATGTCAAAAAGCTGAATTTTCAGAGATGGAGGTGTTAGGCAACAGAGGTTATTTGGAATGTGTGTGGGAGTCATCTAACTCCTGGGTGTCTGTGAACGAGTGTGAAAGGAGAAATTCAGAGGTGTGTGCTTAATCAACTCAAAGGTGAAGTTCAAGTTTTTTTGCAGAAAACTGCACTTTCTCCTGACGAATAGCCAGGCTTGGTCTTACGTAAGAAGTGTGGGATGGTTTTAATGGTGACTTGTAAAAAGCATGATCAAAATCAGGCTTGAAACTTTGTTACTGTTCTGCTGTTTGAAGTTTTAAAATGTTTTATTTGGTTTTATTTTTTTATCCAAATAGTCTTACTCATACATGCAGATATAGTTAAAAGTATTTATACATGTGGATATCCAAGTAAAAAGTAAATAGTTGCATTACCTACTGCACAGTGTTTTGCTGATGTTGCCCAAACTGAAGTCAGATGTCAGTTGATTTCTGTTAGTGCCAATTTTGCTTTGATCTTTACTATAAAATACTTGGTTATGATCTCCCTGCTCACTTTCACCATTCCCTCACCCATAAGAACTTGTTATTTTTATTTCTAGAAACAGTGTTTTTCTAAAAGTGTCAAATGTTGAAATGTTCTGGAAGGAAGCAATAATGTAGGGAATCTAGAAAAAAATTCTTTGAAATAGTTACTCTTACACCTTACATGGTGTTCAGTAGTTATTTCATGCCCTCTAAGTCCTGAAGCTATAGGGATACAGAGAAAGAACGTAGTTTTCTGAAGATAAGAATACCTTTGCAAGTTGCAGGCTTGCATATGCAGACTGATTGAACACTCTAGTAAGAATTTCTCTTTTTCTTTTAAGGGTTGTCTGAAAAAATAATACTACATTACTTTTTTGTTGTTGTTGTTCTACTCTTGTATTTGTTTAAGGAAATGTATTGAAAATCTAATTATATTGAAATCTTACATAACTTTTAAATTTTTCTCTACTGGAGAGAATGAAACTGAGAAGTACCCATACTGTTGTTTCTCGACAAGTAAATGTTCTAAATGGAAGACTCCCACAAAATGAAATAAAGTAAAAATAAATCCAAAGACAGCGTACTATTAGAAAAAAAGAAGTCATCAAACTGATGCTTTCCTCTCTGGCTAGTAGAAAGTCTGAAATAAGCTTGTTTTCTAGAACAGTTTTGTTGTTGGATCTTACTCAGGTACTTCAACATATAGTGAGTGCCAAAAACTTTTAACATGACTGGGGGGTTTTGTTGAGACTAGGTGAGTTCTCGCTTTTTTATTATTTACATTTTTAAAGCAGAATGATTAATTTAGATACTAAGAACTACAGGCAATTTTAGCTACATTTTCTGAAGTACTTCTGTAAGGCCCGAGTTATTTATAAACTCTGAGTTGCAAAGATTTTAATGTTCTGGCAGATAGGGTAAAGGATGTTGAATACCTGGTAGTTGCTTTGCCTTCATAGTTTGCTAACTCAGAAGTAAAAAATTCTAGTGTAAAGACAGCAAAAAGATAAATTAAGATTCCTCATGTTTTTCCAGGAAGGAAAAGGGAGTGGAGGAACATTTCCTTCTCATTAATATCCAAGAGCTGCTTGACTCCTCATTCTTTCCTCCTTGTCCTTAGTAAAGAGTTGGAGTTTCTAATATCTGTTTATAATGGTGATAGAAACTCCTGAAAAGGATATTCAAACAACATAGTGTTAAACTATCTATGTAAATGAACTGTTAGGGGAGAAAGCAAGAAATAAAATACTGTGGGAGACAAATGTATATTATGTATGTGTGTGTGTGTGTGTGTGTGTGTGTATATATATATATATGTATGTTTAATTAGATGGGGAGCATGATTGAAGAAAATGTGAGTTCTGTGAGCCCTAGAGTTGTCTTGTTTCCCTCCTGTCTTGTGTGTCAGTAACTGTACTGCTCTAATTTACTATGCAAGGTGAGCATTTCAAATAATAAGTGGTATGAGTTTCAGTATGAATTGAACATCTCCAGAAATTGATCTGCAGGCTTAGGCATTTAGTATGCTCACAAGGAGCTGAAAATTCAGTGTCTAAAGCTATAGTTCAGTGTCTTCAGGTGGGGTCAGAGTGGCTGGATGCTCAGTTTTCAGTCAAAGCTAGCAAAGTGTTTTCAGCCAGAGGACTTCCTTGCTTCTGACAGTGTCTGGCTGCAAAAATGCTCATTATACTTTCAGGAGGGAAATGGTAGCACAGGTGCAGGAACAAGTGGCAGGTAAAAGTGCTTCTTTTTGTAGCAATGCGAGATTAAAGTAGGCACTTGAAAGTCATATTCTTCTGGTCCCCATACAGTTTTTGTCTGGTACATCTGGGCAGTAATGAGAAACTATGTTTGAAGATACTAATTTAACTGTTAAAAACAGACTAGAAAAAATAATTGATGCATGAAGGTAGATGCGCTTTTCATAATGCCAGGGCACTTGCAGTCCTTTATGAATCTGTTGCAGAAAACATACATAACTTAGTTATCTGTAAGCCATGTCATGTTTGATTTATGTTTGCCATTTGGATCAGAAGTAACTGTAGAGGACCTATGCAGAAGGATGCATCAGCCTTGTTACTGTAGGAAAGCTAAAAATCAGCCATTTAATGGAAATCCTGATTACGTTGATTAGTTCAGGTACAAACTATTGTCTTTTATAATAATTTAGTAATCGCTCCAAGTAGTTTTAGTTTGGGGAATAATACTGCAAATGAAAATCAAGTTGTTACAGTTAATAAGTTAGTTTGGTAGTAGTACTAATACAAATTATTAGTTTAGCTGGATTAAATCTGTCATGAAACTGTACTCAGTTTACTGATAGCTGTTCATACAGGTGTAAGAGAAAAGAGTATGTGCAGACATTTTATTTATGATAGACATCTTGACCAAGGTAGCATGTGATGAAGAAGTGTGAATTTGCCACAAAATAGCGTGTTTTTTTTTGTTTTTTGTTTAAGTGTCTTTTGAAAGAAGCTGAAATTCTTACTCAAAAGATACAGAAAATCATCTTGGTAATCTTGAATATCCTGAAGTATCAATTGGGAGCTATTAACTTAAGGAGCTGCTGAGATAATAACAAGCCCCAAAACCATTGTGCTTGGGAAAAGCTAATTGAGGAGGGACATCTTTCAAGTTGCAGGGAAGCAGGTTGTAAAGTAGTTGCTTATTCCTATCTTCTAGAATGTGTTTAAGTTTACTAAAAAATGAAAAGAAAAAAGTGAGATTGAAGCCTGGGAAAAAAATGAAAAGCCAACCAAGCATTTAATGTTCCAGGGTAGAGCTCAGGTTCTTAATCTGAAGTACACCAAGTGGAAAGTAAAGCTGTAGTCACTTAAAGGACAGAAAGTAAAATGTCTTAGTAGAGTGAACACTTCAAAGATGCGAAGGTTGGGCTCTAAGAGAAGCAGAACCCTATTAGGGTAAGAAGACAACTAATTTGAAAAAAACAGCCCTTTTATGTTTGTGGTTTTTTCTTTTATTTTAAACATAATGGTAAGTTTATGGAGAGTACGTAGCACTCTAGTTAGACTACGTTCTTAATTACTGAAGAGCTTTCTGATCTGTCTTTATTAATTATGATTTCTAGGAGGTAGAGCTGAAGGCTCCAACTGTACTGCTAAGCAGAGGAGGCTTCTTTCAAATGAACAATCATAGAGGATAGTAGTGGGAAGGATTATGTGGAATAACTAGTTGATGGACTTATCAAAGGAGACTGTAACATAACAACTGTTTCTACTGATCAGATCAGTGATTACACACCAAACTAAGTTCAGTCTGATTAAGCTCTTAAGCATTTTAATTCCCAAATTACTGTTCCCTTCACGGTAGTGTTGTTTTCCAAATGGTACCTGTAGCTGATTGAAATACCAAGAATTTTAGAATGTAGTAGTGATTTGTTTTAATCTTCTGAAATATTAAATTGGAATCTAAAAGGCAAACAAACTCCATAGCATCAGCTCTAAATATAATGTGGTCCTTGGCTTTGAGATAGTGAGCCCAGATCAGAGTTGTATTGACTTGTAGAATAGTTTAGGTTGGCAGGTACATCTAGAGGTCATCTGATCCAGTCTCCCACTTGGGCAACACCAACACTGAAATTGACTTTTCCAGATCACTTTTAAAATGTTTTCAAGAATAGAGATTCTGTCACCTCTTTGCTTAATGCATTTCTATGCTGGACCATGCTGATTGTGAAGAGTTCTCTCCCTACATTGAAATTAAATCCCTTGCTGAGTCTTGACTGTTGTCTCTTGTAGTGTCATTTAGCATAGATTAGCATGCTTCAGTAAAAGGGCTAGAATAGTACTCAACTTCTGTGGTCGTCTGGGGTTAGCTCTGAATTGTGTAAGAAAACACAATGTTCAGGCAATTAATTATTTTATGTATTGGTTGAAAGTCTTGAAGAGACTCAGCCAATTCTGATAAGGCTCAGAAACAGGTAAAAGCATGACATATTTTAAATAGCACATTTTGGAGTTTGGGAGCCTGCATATAGTATTCTTAAATAATTTTGTTAAGAATAAATAGAACATGTCTTGAAGCCTTAGACTTGTACTAGTAGTAGGAGATGGAAAATAACCGTTGTCAACCATTGATCTGAATATATGCAGTTGTGAATGGCTGTAATGGGATGTATGAGACAGAACTGAAACCTACATCGGCTTTTCGTTTGTTACAGACATTTTCTGTATTTATCTTGCACTGTTAACTAATGTAGACAAGTGACAAATGGTTGCACCTGTTGTTTTGCCACTCACTACATCTTTTCGCAGCAATCTTTAGCTGATCTAGAGATGGCAGGAAACTCACTTCTTGAAAGCTACTCGTGCAGAAGTAGTTTGCCATATTAACTGCTTCGATTGTGCAAAGCCTTGTAAAGACAAAAAAATTACATGGTGTGAATAGTACATTTTACATGGTATGGGAGATAAGTATTCTAGTCTAAGGCAAGTAGATGATGTGCTCTAACAGTTTGCTGACATTGACAGGAAGAGGGTTTTCTCCTTTTCCTTGACCCTGGTTGCATGGTTCCTCCTCTTCTCTACCAGTTTGGGTGCTTAACCAGGCCAGCATGAGCAATTTTGACTTTTGATCAAGTTGGGTGACTGATTCTTTTGAGTGCGGAAAAGATCTGGTGTGATATAACTGGTCATCTCAAACAAGTTTATCATATTTGCTATGTAAATTCTATCTGAGATGCTGAAGTACTGTAGACACACAGTGAAGAGAAGAAATGTGCCATTTTAAGATCCCACTTCTGAAAGGAATGGGGAAGTTGAGGAAAAAGTCTTGGTTGAGAAGTACATTAGGGTGTATTTGTCATCAGCTTCCAAAAACAAATAGGTAAGTGAATGTGCTGCTTAGTTGTGGTTAAGTTTGAAATGTTGTTATTCCGAGCTAAATTCTGTTAGGTGACTGTTAATACGCTAGTAGCATTGATTACGTCAGGGAGGAGTGAGTGCACTGGCCTTGAATTTGACAACTCCATTGCAGTGGAAGCAAAAATTTTAAGTTGTTGGTACATAAAAATTGTTACAATATTGCAGTGACGGGCTGCTACTTTTGAAGGGATTCCACTAACTGAAGTGTATTTCAGTATTGCATGTATTAATTGCGAGTACCTAACTATATCACAATCATAGAAGCTTAATTGTGATGAGGCTGCTCATAATAAAAGTGCCTATTTATAGCTGCTTTTTGGTGCTGCCATGTTACCTGGAAGGGCTATAGCCGTCATCGGTCTGTGTTGGTGTTAGGGCTGGCAGTAAAATGTCTTGGATGTGGTTGTTACCTGCACTGCAATTGAAACAGAGGCTTTTAATTCTGTTTGCAACTAACTCACTCAACTAACTTGAAAGGGAGGAAGAGGAAATGTTCTGAGATTTGGATATTTGCTTTCACACACAGTTTTCTCAGACTCCTCAATTTGGGGTGATGGCACGGGTACATCGGAAGCTGTTGATGATTCTCTTCCTTATGTCAAGTTTGTTAAAATTAATAATTTTGTCTTTGACAATAGCTTGTATAACAGTTTCCATCTTGAGTAATCAAGAACATTCTCACAGAATCTCATCAGAGTTGATCATGAGCGTTTTATTAACCTATATCATCCACAACCACTGAGGACTGTCAGAGTGGCAGTATCCCTTTAGATACTCCCTTTAGATAGGGCCAAACAGAGCCCAGCAGAGGTTAAGCCTTTGTAGGCCAATACAAGCTAGTTGGTATTTATCTGGCTGAAGAGTGACATAGCTGGCATGAATGGCTTAGCAATTGTTTCCTGTTCCTGGTTGTTAAGAATAATTTACAAATTGGCTTTACAAACCAAAGAATGGCTTTACAAATGCTTCTGTTGCAGCCTAAATTGCCCTTTCCAATTTCAGTTCTTTGCCTCTTCTTCTCGCCTCAGTGTTGCCCCCACCTTCACTTTTACTGATTCAAGAATTCATGTCTGCTGAACAAACCAGCTGGTGGAGCTGATTTTGTTGAAAAATTGTATTTAAAAACTAAGTGTGTTTATTTTCTGGGCTGTTCAGACAGGTTGGGCTGCTTTTGTTTGTTTTTTTTTTTCTTCCTCTGACCTAGTTTGATTAACAGAACCATAAGCACTTAAGCTCTCACAGTAGAGAAGGCTGAGCAGAGGTGGAAGGGAGTGGAGCATCTCCCTTATGAGGAGCGGCTGAGGGAGCTGGGTCTCTTTAGTTTGCAGAAGAGGAGCCTGAGGGGAGACCTCATTAATGTTTATAAATGTTTAAAGGGTGAGTGTCACGAGAATGGAGCCAGGCTCTTGGTGACAAACAATGATAGGACAAGGGGTAACGGACACAAGCTGGAACACAGGAGGTTCCACTTAAATTTGAGAAGAAACTTCTTCTCAGTGAGGGTAACAGAGCACTGAACCAGGCTGTCCAGAGAGGTTGTGGAGTCTCCTTCCCTGGAGACATTCAAAACCCGCCTGGACGCCTTCCTGTGTAACCTCATCTAGGTGTTCCTGCTCCGGCAGGGGGATTGGACTAGATGATCTTTTGAGGTCCCTTCCAATCCCTAACGTTCTGTGATTCTGTGATTCTGTGACCAGGGCCCACTGATAGAGCAGACAGATTGTCTTTATCTTTTTCCAGGTAAAACTGACACCAAATAGCATTTCGGGAAGGTAGTTGAACTGATGGTTGTTAAACTGATGTTTAAATTTAGAGAGAGAACTTGCATCCTTTAATGATACAGAACTTCAGCATACGGAATAACAACATGATGTAAATTTTACAGCATAGATAATTTTTTTTTGATATTTCTTGATTAAAAATATGTTGAATCACACTGTAAAGTTAAAATACCCCATTTCTGTAATATAGATTAGTTAAAAGCACACTACAGTTTAGTCCCATCTATTTCTCTGTGACTGGTTCTGTGAAAGAATAAATGTGCTGTAGTTGTTTTGTTATTAATAAACTAATCTTTCCTATGTTGTTGTATTTCAGAGCTAGAGATTTTTGTTGGTTCGTCTGGTTTGATATCTGAAGTAACCAAGCTGCCAGTGTCCTTGGGAAAATTTTTCTTCCCATGGAAATGAGAATGTGCTATTTTATGTAGATAAATTTGAAAGAAAATGATGGGTTTTTTTTTACTTTAGAAAATCCAGAAAGTAAACTAGCAAGCAACTGTAGAACTTCTAGGGGTTTTTTTGGGTGTGTGTGTGTCTGCTGATAGCATAGGTAAAAAGCCCTTTGAAGTTCTGGGAGTGTCATTCTTCCCCCTGCCCCTGCAGCTTGCATAACTTAATGTGGAAATAGTTAGCAGCTCTGAAATCATGGCACCGAATAATTTTTCTTACTTAACCCAAGAGAGTAATTTTGTTTCTTGACTGTAGTTTTTTCATGAATCTCTCTGCTGCTAACAAAAGTTTGTTATAAATGAAGGAGACTAATCTGGCAGATTACAGCATTAATTTGTAATTAACTTTGAAGTGATTTATTTTTTTAAAATCTGGCAATATGTATATGTTTTATTGATCATTTATTTTCAGGTGCTTGATAATTGTAATAAGAGTTTACTGGAAACTGCTTTGCTTTGGAAAGGTTTAGGATAGGTTCATAAAAAGTATTATCTTGTTTTGTATTTAGGGTGCATTAAGTAAAATACTAAAAGTGAATTTCCAAGAGTTTCTAAGTAATGAAGTTTAATTTAACATAGCTGAAAAATACTTAGCTGCAGTTGAACAATCATTTTGTTGTATTGTGCTGTGTAAAATCCTGTAACATAAAAAATAATTTGAGGCTTTTTGTGAGGTGTTTTTGTAAAGTTAACATTAGGTCTGAGCTTAATGCATTGATTTTTTTGATACTTGAATTGTATTTTTTTGTTTTGTTTTCTAGCAAGTATTGAACTTTTTGCAGGCTTATGGAAAAATCTTGTTCATCCCTTCTGTTGCTAAAATTCTGCTTTTTGAGTTGACTGAAAGTTGTCCTAAATTCTTCTGCCCCAGAAATTTTTTTTCTGGTTTCAGGAAAAGCATGGAAGGGTGTGATAGGGTGTGGTTGTTGAGGTTTGGTTTGTTTTGTTTTAACTAAACCTTAAGTTTTGTAGATGTTTTAAGAAGTTCAATGATGACTTCAGATAGAGTTTAATATATATTACTTTCTCCATTAGTAAGATTGCATATGCTTGTGCTGAAAGACCTGTATGCTGTCTGGATCTGATAAAGAGCATGCCTGCCTCTCCAGAGCAAACTGATGTATAAAACCAGTGTCTGTTTGTGGTGCAATTGCCTGCACTAGTGTTTCCTCAGTGCTGCTCTGAGTTTCTGACAGTTTCTTCCTGCTTTATAGTTGTGCACAGGAAGCCATAGTTGTGGATGGGATCATCAAATAGATCTGTGTTTCGGAAACCAATTGATCACAAGAGTGAGCTTTTATTTATTGTTGGTCGGTTTAATGCAGTTTACCATGCCTGCCTTCAAGAAGAGTAGCTGCAGCTCAGTGACAGTATTGGAGCGAGAATAAAGAGTTGGGAAGGGTGGGATGGTTGTAAGATGCCATCGCTGCTGAAGGAATTACTTGGGTGAGTACCTTCATTATGTAGTATTGAATCTAAATTAGTAGGTTTATGGTATCTGAGGTGACAGTTCATGAAGCCAGATACATGCTCTGAGTTTACCAGTGTGCACAGTCCAGAGAACTTGGTGTAAGTCCATGTTCACAGGGCTCTGGGCATGCTACTTGTGAGGTTAGGAGAGGCTGAGGAGCAGCATGGTGTAGTTCATTGAACAGGGCCCTCCAGTTAAATACACTTCTTTAGAGCTCAAGGTTCTGAGAAATAAATGTATTTGCATAAATGCATTTGCGTCTGGCTTTATGGCAGGTAGAAGTAGTACTTTTCCCCCTACCTGTCCCATGTGAATTATTTTATTCCTTCATTACTCTAGACAAGAAAAACCATGATGGCTGATTGCATTGTTCAGTTTGCATCAGGTTGTATGTGCGTTTTCTCTGTTGGGTTTTATGTTCTCCTCCTTTGAAACTGTTGGTTAAGAGTGCTCTTAAGTGCAGTGTTGTATCAGTGTATGCGTAGATTTCAAGTATATGAATAATCTTTTGAGTGTAGGTTAACTCACGAAAAATAACTGAGAAGTTATATAGTATGTTTTAATTCATAAATATCTCAAAAATTAAATCCTGAGTAGAGGGAAGATAATGTAGTGTTTTTACAGTTTAAAATATTGTGTGATGTTAAGCACAACTACAAACTGATAGCATTATTTTCAAAGCACAAACTCTCTTATTTGTTCTCCCATGTTTTCCAGTTTGAAAATATTAATTAGTTTGTTTTTTCCTTGAAATTTGGCAGGGTAGCCAGAGTAGCTTAAATATAGTCTCTGACTGCAGTGTAGCTGCTTGAATAGACTACCTGATTTAGGGAGTTATCTGTGTGCTTGTCTGCCACTGATGGATATTGCCGAAATGATGAAAGAAAATAGGATGTAGTCTTTAAATAAGGCTATTTCTATTTTCTGTAGGCAAAACAGGAGCAATTCGAGCTGAAATTTTTCTATACTTCTTTGTCTCTTGTTGTGAATTCTAGATGCGCTGTGCAGACTTTGGCTGCTGAAAGTGTTGGCTGGTATAAGCTTATAAGCATGACATTTCTTTAAAACTTACTGTAAAGAATGTGTATCCTGTACGTCATTATGAAGTGCTTAGCAGAGTTTATTTAAAACACAAATGTATTTGCTCTAGGATGCTGCCATTTGTTGCTTTTCATTTTCAACTGTGCAAGCATGAGTAGAAACTGGAAAAAAATAGTGATGTGTTTGGCTTTCTTTTCTAATAGTTATTTTTTTAAAAAATCAGTGGTTAAGTGAGTTCAGTATGTCTTACTTCTAAAACCGTACTTCCAAGTCCTTATTGGTCAAAAAGAGGTGGTAGTTCTGGTTTGGATTTTTTTTTTATTGGATGGTGGTTTGTTTAGAGTTACATTGGTCCTCTCATTAGTATAATCATCTAATGTCCAGTTCTACTGATGCACTCCAGTACACTGTGTGTGGGTATACTCCGTAGCTCAGGGAATTGGGTATCTGTAATATTACAAGTAATAGAGAAATATGGATGGTATGAGAGCTGGCGAATGCAGAAGCAAGCGCTCAGCTCTGGATACGGAATATGCCTCATGAGGTCACTTCAGTTCTGCAGGACTGTGCCTGGGGAGGGCTGGCTGGGTTAAATGCAGCTTTGGACCAAAGATATTTGCATTAAAATGTGGTACATGCATGTCCTTGCTGGCTGTGGAATGGGGGTGATTGCCCAGGCTAGGATGAGAGAGTCCATCTGTCGGGCTGTGCCAGGTTGGTACTAGAGTCGTCTGGGGTGTCTCACGACGCTTCCCAGTACTCCCTTGTCTGCAAAATGGGTGCAGGCAGTTATGGCAAGGCTTCTCTCCTTAGCCAGTTAAAATCTGGCAAGGTTAGCTCAGGGTCTGCACTGAGGTCATTCTGCACTTGGGGAGATGATCTTTCTCTAGAAACAATATAACTGCTTTAGAGTTATACTTACTTTTTTGTATCTATTTGAAGGTGAGATAATCTGCCTATAAATAACTGACTCGACTGCTACATAGTTTCTTTCATTTGAATAAAAATTCTCGGGGCTGGGTCTTTAGCAGTTAGACAGTTTCTGTAGGCGCATTGTATGAAGAGGATGAAAAAAATGGGAAAGAAAAAGATTTTAAAACAATAGAAACAGCTAGCAAGATTCAGAAAGGGAAATGGGGATAGAGAAGAGGAACATAGCCTGGAGGCTCTCAGAATCAGACCATTGCACTGAGACAATCCAGTATCATGTTTTTATTTATTAAGTTGAAACTGTTTAACATTGCTCTCTTCTTAAGACAGACTTAACTATTCTTAAACAGATGGGGTTTAGGTTGTGCCATTGTTGTGCCTTGTGCTGTTGCAGGGAATGTTCTGAAACTTCATATGAAAGTTGACTAGTTCTGACAAATTGATCTTAAAATTCACTAGCTTTTCTGCTCTGCAATCCTATCTGCAAATCCCATACATTGTAAATTAAATAAAATGTATAGGCTTTTTTCTTGTTTAGCAGCATTAAAACTGTCATTTATTACAGCTCAGAGTGTTTAGAATGTGCACAGCAGAAATAGTGGAAGAAAGTACTTTGGGAACAGTTTTAATTACACATAGGTACTAATGCAAGCGGACCAATAATAGGCTTGAGGCAGCATCTACAATCCTGAATTTGCCCCAGAGATTGAGTTTGCTGATGTTTCCCTGAAGTCTTTTAATCCTCCAGATTACTTTTCCTTTCAGGAATGGAGGTAGTGTCCAGCACCATTTTGTAAGATTTCATATTTCTGTTATACTTTTTGCTTCCCCAGTCCTGACCCAGCATGGGCTGTCCTTGTCTATGAAACTTCTTATCCCAATTTCTCAGATTTAGTTTCTTAAATGTAGAGTTTTTTTGAGCAACCTTTAAATTGACATTACAAATTGTCAGTGACATTTGGCTGTAGTCCTTATGTGAAGATGATGGAGGACATGCAGTGAAAAGGCAAGGGGTAATGGCTTTAAACTGGAAGAGGGTAGATTTAGACTAGATATTAGGAGGAAATTCTTTACTGTGAGGGTGGTGAGACACTGGCACAGGTTGCCCAGGGAAGTTGTGGATGCCCCCTCCCTGAAAGTGTTCAAGGCCAGGTTCTATACATGCATATACTTCCTTTCTGCTCAATGCTTTTTCTCTTAATATGGTCTTGCCATGTAAAAGGCCATTTCTAATTTGTCAGTACATATTTGACTTAACGCACTCTGTGTGTCACACTGTTACACATCAACATTATTGCTTTATCTAGAAGCACTTTTTCTTGCTATGATTTGACATAAGCAACAGTGCATTTTTTCACTTTCTGTTTGGTGCCTGACGTGTTAAATTGCCTATACTGCATCCCACATAGCAGCTTGGAACTAGTGCAAGAGGAGTTTTCCTGTAAGTCCTATTTGTTTTCAGATGAATGACCTGAGTGTGTATGAGTTATGCTGTTTTAAAAGGAGGTTTAAAGATTGTGAAGTTTTTTCCTTACCACTTTAATACAACAGGGAACAATGACGTTCATTACTGAAAAATTTAATTGATTGGATTTGTTTATTCAGTGGGGATGTATTTCTCTCAGGTCTTGAATCTTTGTGGGGTCTTCTGGGGGCTATATTTCAGTTGTATGAAAGAAAGATGGAAATTCAGTTGGTTTTTGTTTGGTTTGTTGTTGGTTTTAATCTAATTACATATGACTTCCATATACATCTGCTTTTGATGAGCAGGGCTTATCTGGCAATTTAATTTTAGTTAACAAAGCTTTTTTTTAAGCCTCAGTCACTTTTTTTTTCTCCAGGAAACTAGAATAAGAAGGGGTGTGGTTGATGCAGTATTAGAGTAAGTAAACATAACCTGCATTTTGTTTTTATGGGATATACTTCAGCGTTGTCAGCTGAGCTTTCATTTTTCTTTTGATTTCATCAGTACATTATCCATGTCTTTTGGCTGAACCATAACTAAGGTGATTTTGACATTCTGTATTACTTACAAATTGAGATTCTATCTTTCTGTTATTTAATAATACTTATTCTATGTGTAGTATATTTCAATCTAAGGGAATGTTTTTCCATGTTTTTGCTTTGCTTTGTTTAGCGTGTAATACAGTGCATTTTCTGTAGTTTGTAATGCTTTTAATACTTTCTTCTAATCAATATCCTACTGCCTTTTGAATCACTGCTTCTCTTTACCATGCTCTAGCATGAATAGTCTGCGATTTGTTTGTCTGTTTGTTTGTTTAAATTTTTAAAATCTTTCTCTTGTAACCGCTGGTGGTGTGGCAAATGAGATACAGGTGGATTTTTGTTGCTGCCTTGAGGCATCGATGCAGAGCAGTTGTTTGATGCTTTGCTCTAGATCTACCTCTGCCTCTGTCTAGTCAGGTGCTTCAGGCATTATTTATACACTCTACCTTTTTTCTTCAAAGGATACTTGCCATGATTTGGGTTGAAAATCCTGCCGTTTGTTTGATTCACTTTAATTCTAAATGTAAAACCCCAACAATTTTTCTTTGCTTTGCTTTTTTTTTTTAAAAAAAAAAATCAACTATTTAATGGCTCACATAAAAATGGGTGTCAGGCTTTCATAGACCTTTTGTTCAGTGTAAACGTGTTCAGTGTAAATGAAGATGTAGTATTGAGAATAAACAGGTTCTGTATTGATTCCTCCTCCCGATCATCATAAAGTCTGATGGCATTCAAATCCGACCTGTACAAATCTGCTGAAAATAAAGCTGAGCCTTTGCCAGCAAAGAGCTTTCAATAACTTGGATAAAGCTGTATTCATGGCTGTCAGGGGAGCTGTGGTGCATGGCGGGGGTGGTAGCACCATGCATTCGACTCCAGCCTTAAGAAGACACCTCTGTTAGTGTTTAACTACCTTGATAATTAGAAGAAATTAGAATTTTTTCTGTTCAAATTGATTATGCTTGTTTGAGAATGTATTCACCTTGGGCAACTGGACATTTCAACCTGTCAGTCCATGGTGGCTATTGTGAATGCTATTTTGAGTTACTTAGCAAAATACTGTAGGTTGTTACAGCGCAGCTCTTGAGAGGAAGACAGTCTTTGATGTAGTGGTTTTGTTTCAGGATGCTGTCAAAATAGTCGTCGTCAGTGTAGTCACAGCATATGGCCCTTGATTTTGAACAATGCTGAGCAGATTGGCATATTCTAGAAAGATGGATTATAATGTAGAAATACAACTCAATTGCCAACAGTCCTGTAACATGAAAGATGAAGCTCTTGGTACTAGAAGGGCAATCAGTAAAAGTCGAATTAGTGTCCTGTTTGCAGTCAGTTGGACAGTTCAAGTTTTTTTTTGAATACTTGAGAAAAGAGCAAGGTCTCTTATTCCTACTATTTCAAAACTCTTCATGTCTGAATTTCTAGAACTTTTTGACACTTGAGTGGCTGGGTTGGAGGACTGTACAGAGGTACCTCTCTGCATTTGAAGTCAACTCCAGAAGCCTATTCTAGTACTACC
>NW_010156814.1:20355-26413 GCF_000695765.1 Mesitornis unicolor
TCTGTCTGCCATGAACATAGCTGTCCAGAAGTTGATTTACAAGACTGCTTGCAAGGATTCCGGTGTGTATCTTTGCAGTAGGAATCTTTATTTATATTGCTTCACCCCTTTAAATCCATTAGGTACTGTATAGAGGCATTAGAGGTGCTTAAAGCGCTGATTGGTAATTAAAATTACTGTTTTCCAGTGTCTATCACTTAAGTATGAGTTTTTTGGGGTTTTTTTGTGTGGGGTTTTTTTTTGTGTGCATTGAATTGGAATGATATTGCATATGTCTGATTGAAAGGAATTCAAGGAATTAGATGTGAAAAGTATTAAAGAAATGTCTCAGTCCTACCTAACTTCACTCTTAAGTTCCTCTGTAAGCAGCGGAATCAGATATGGTAATATTAACATGACGTTGTCTCTTGTAGGATAATCATGGGTCAAACCGGAAAGAAATCTGAGAAGGGACCAATTTGTTGGCGAAAACGTGTGAAATCAGAATATATGAGACTGAGGCAGCTCAAGAGGTTCCGACGTGCGGATGAAGTAAAGGTATGTCTTTTGGTTCTATTGCTTTAAAATGATACAAAAATAGATTTAGTCTGAAGTATGAGTTGTCCTGCAGTTAACATCTGCAGTAACAATTTCATTAAATACTTAGTTAACATACTGAAAACTTATTTCTAAAATCACAGGGTTCAGGTGAGTATGATATAAATATATGTGATTGAATAAGGTGTGCTAAGTATCAGAGGAAACTATGGAGAAGATATATGGCAACTTCTTTAGCTTATATACCCTTTCTAATTCCATTTAGAATTTAATTCCATGCTAAACCTCTTAGTCTGTAACATGAGAACATGGTTGAAGTGAAACAACAGGGATAGTGAACTATATTGAACCTCACTGATGTTTAAAAAAATTTGGATGGTTGAGTTTAGAGCATTTTTTAATTGGTTTTGTTTTTCGTTTGGGGCTTTTTTTAGTACATATTATAATAGCTTAAGAGACTAGCAGGTGAATTTAGAATCTTTGATTTATTTGTAATATTTACAATTGTGATTAATTTTTAGAGTATGTTTAATTCTAATCGTCAGAAGATACTGGAAAGAACTGAAATCTTAAATCAAGAATGGAAACAACGTAGGATACAGCCGGTTCACATCATGACTTCTGTGAGCTCATTGCGCGGGACCAGGGAGGTTGGTTAACATGTGTTGTGGTAATTCCACTTACAAGGTTGTTAGCACGTTTTTGTTTATTTACTGGAAAGTTGGCTGTTCTTTATTTTACTTTATTTTTTTCCAGCATGACATGACTTGGCAGCTGAATACCTTTTGTATGAGTCTTTTAAAGAATTAATGTATTTACTTTGATCATGTGACTTCTGGAAAGTCATAACTACGTAGCAGGCTACCTAGCTTTGAACAACACACTAAAGTGTGTTTATTCCTGATAATACTTGGATCATACCTCAGCATCCTTTATTCAAACTGGTTTATCTCTCAAATATATTGGGAGTTTAATCTTGTTTCTGCTGGAGTTGACCCCCAGTGGTACAAATGAGTAGTTACTTTGGTTCTTACTGGGTTAAAGCACATGAAAACTGTGAACATACCCACTTGACAAAGTCTTCATTATATTAATTAAGTAATCTTTATATTAATTATTTAATTAAAGGTTCTAAAAGAAGTTGAGTTGATACACCCATGTGTTGCACAAGTAGACTGGACATTAAATTTGTGAAAAACGCTTCCATGATTGTGATGCAATTTGAGCACTCAACCTGGCTTTTGGTAGCTCAAACAGGGGTTTAAGCCTATTCCAACTTTCTGTATTTAGCCCAGGTTAATTTATCTTCTTCCTCAGTTGCTCTTTAGGCACTTCTCCAAACCAAGCCAGTTTGAAGATGTTTCATGTGTGATAATCTAAAAAGCCAAATCTTTTCAGTAGAATAAGAATGAAGACTTTACAGTGAATAGGTTAAAAAACAAAACAAAACAAAACATTTTCTCTTCAAGGAAATTTTCCTTTTAATGGTTAAACATGGTTGAATATGCCGTTACTCATGTACAGTTCTGTACCTATTAAATGGCACTGTAGGATCTGAACTTTTGATAATAATTGATGCAGGTACACATCCAATTTTCACTTTTTTTGTTAGTGAAAGATCATTCCTCACCATTCCTCTCTTTTAAAGCTTGATTCACTATTCTTTTATGTTAATTTCCTGTCTGGATTGATTTCCTGCCTGAATTGATAGAGCACACCAATTACTGCATTCAAATCCAGTCTCTGTCTCATGAATCAGAACGCTAACACTTGATTTAAGATTGCCATAATTTTTAGTGAGAGAAACTAGACAAAGAAGTGGTGTGGCTTTTAAAAGATTATTTTAAAATCTCTCTTTCTTAAAATGCTGAATTTCTTCCAAGTTGCATAGGACACTGGCTAGAAGTTTAGTAGCATGATGGAAAGGTTTTGTGAGAGACTTCATGTCTCCTGAAGACTGCAGGTCATTGCTGGTAACAAACGTTTTCTCCAGTGGCCGGTCCGGTCAGTGTAAATCAGTAACCATAACATGTCCTGTGCTAACCTAATAAACATTACGCTGAGTTCCATATCAAAACAACGGGGCAACATAGCTGAGGTTTAGTACCAAACACTTGGAGTCATTTTGACATTGTTCATTTGCCAGCCTGCGACTTCTAGTTCCAAAGATATAAAACTATAAAAATACTGTTATTTTTCTTTAAAAATGCATGAAAAATATGCTAGAAGGCTTCTAGCTAGAACATAAAACATTAACCTGAAATGGGAATGAAACACTAGAGTAGCACAGTGTCTTGAGTATTGATGTACACAGCAGAAATCTAATTTCATTTGCTGCAGATTAAAAAGAAAATAAATAAATCTGGCTTGTGTCATTCTACCGGGGTACTGTCTCTGTATGCTGTTTGTTACATTACTTTGTGTATTTCTTTAGAAATGTGAAGCTCTGTTCATCTTTCCCTTCTGGAAAGGAGAAAGATCTTTTGTCTCCACTTCCTTTTTTCCTTTCAGGTAGCTATGATAGCTGTTCTGAACTTTGTTTTACCTACCTCCAAATCCTTTTTGTTGTACTTTCCCAAGCTTTGTATGTTCCTGTCTGCTTTTGTTTGTAACTTTTTTCAGAGTTCTTCATACTGCTGTCCGAGTATTTGAGAAAAGTTGACCTGTGTCTGTAACTGTTAAATAGATGCAAGAATAACCTAGAGGTTGTCTGTATTTCTATGGCATGTTTGTCTTTTGGAGGCTGCATAAACCTCTGAATGTCTGAAAAAAGCCCTGTAGCTAAAAAGCTCATTGATGTGTCCAGATTTGCATATTAAATGTTAATTTTCATTTTTACACTGTAAGCAGTGAGCATAATCAAATGTTTCAGAATAGGATAAAGATAAGCGGACAATAATGGGGAAACAGGGCAGGGATTAACAAGACACATGGTTGATTTATTTCCATAAAATTTCTTGCTGGCATTAAAGTAAAATTTTTTTTTTTTTAACAAAAAATAATACAAGATTTCTGCAATGTGTTGACTTGGAGCCAGTTGCCTCTCTGATGGCTGGAGTAAATACTCTAACATCAGTGTAGCAGCAACAGATACTAAATCTGCTTTGAGATCCCAAACTTAATTTATACTGTAAGTTGAATAGTCTTGAGTAAATTACTATCACAGCCACTTAAGTGGAAAAAAAATAATAAAAGGTAAATAAAGGTATTGTCATAGAAATAATTATTTACTCTGTTTTCCTGCTAAACCTATTCTTATTATCATGCCCTAAAATTCTGATGCATTTTTCAAAAGCTGATGTGGCTAATTTTGAAAAACACTTTGAATTTTGTACGTTGTAGAGTGTTCTGTTGTATTTTCTTTTAGTTTCTGGTGTTGCTGAGTAAGTATAACTTCAACCTTTTATTTCAGTGCTCTGTTACCAGTGACATTGATTTTCCAAAACAAGTCATCCCACTGAAGACTCTCAATGCTGTTGCTTCTGTGCCTATAATGTATTCTTGGTCTCCCCTTCAACAGAATTTTATGGTAAGTTTATAAAAGTGCTGGGAGGAGCGGTTAGTTTTAGAAATAAACCAGCAAAAAGTCTGTTGATAAGTCTCCTTATCTTTTTGGTATTGGTAGTACAGCAGTAATAATCAGGAATAGGCTGCCTCAAATAAGATAAATTTAAAAAAAAAAAAGTAACTGATTGCAAACTTAACTTCTGTCTTCAGTGAACCTAAATATCACTAAAACCTTGCTGTAAAGAGACAGTAAGGTTATTTAATTCAGGTGACCAATTGTCTTGTGTGGCATTTACCAGATGTAGATTTATTTGAAAGCATATAATTAATGTAATGAGAAATGCTTTCTGATGGATATGAATGTCTTTATGTAAGACAATCAACCAATGTACCTGTAGCTGAATAATATTTCTTATGGAATAAAGAGAACTTAATCCTGAAATAGTCTCACCACATAGTGGTCATTGTTGTATAGTGACCAAGTGTAGCCTTTTCTTCTGATGAGCTTCACTGTTTGTAGAAGCCATAATGTTGGATTTCTGATGTAGGTATTTCAGTTATTTGAAAAGCTTAGCTTATTACAAATCTTGTCACGTTGTTTTGTATACGATAACCTGACTGGTTATTGTGATCATAATCATAGCAAAGTGGTTTAAATAATCAGTTTTATCAGTGTATGTGCAGACTTCTTTCACACATTTTTCTGCTTGCTTTAAATTCATCAGTGTCTGGATATTTTGCACTGCTGCAAAATCATGATCAGCATGAAAGTTTAAATTATTTTCTTAACAATAGAAGGTTCTTCTGTAGTATTGGAAGATACAGCTGAGCATCAAGGTCTGTAAATTCTACTGATAAAACATGGGAGTATTAAGGAATGCAGTCTATATGCAGACAAAAAATGATGGTGGAGTTCAGATTAAATTGTGAGGCGTGTTTCTGTGCTTGCTGTTTAGACAACTTGAATTTTGAGTCTTTTTGTGTTATATTTTCTTATCTCTGGCAAAGCAATGGAGGTGTAGTTTCCATTGCATGTTACTGTGGAAGAGAACCAAGGAAGAGAGAATGAACTTACGAAATGCAAACTTCCAAAGTGGGTAGTGTACTGTGTATCAATAGTAAGCTTTGTGGAAGCACCCTGCTAACCTTAATGTTAGAAGCTAGTGTCAGTATCTTCAGCCAGTCACCATTAGTACAAAAAAATTGTTGAATGAGGGTTGTTGAATTGCTGAATAAAGCTTTTGGTTTTTTTAACTAGTTAATGGTAAATATGCTAAAGCAATGAAGCCAGTTAGTTAACTGTGAATAGCTAGACATTTGTAGATTGTGAAAATAGCAATGCAGAAATGGCCAATTGAAAATGCAATTTAAATTTGTTTGATTATAACTTGTTACTAGGTAGAGGATGAAACTGTTTTACATAACATTCCGTATATGGGAGATGAAGTGCTTGACCAGGATGGTACCTTTATTGAAGAACTGATCAAAAACTATGATGGGAAAGTGCATGGAGACAGAGGTGAGCCCAAACACTCAGGTATACTAATCAGTTCTTACTACATAAATAAATTGTTGTTGGTGTTGCTTGTTAAGGCTTGATGCTTGATTGTTACAGTAATATCTCTAGATTCCCTACATTGGATAAACCTTGGGTATAACAATATATAAATATATTGCTTTGCATTTTCATATGGCTGCAAAGTATTAAAGTAGTAATATGGAGAAATTAAACACATTAACGTTTTCCCTAGACCATGTAGTGATTCATCATAATGCCTAGCTGCAACTTGGAAAAGTTCTTGGTCTTCAATGCTTAGAGCTTTGCAATATAATGACAACACTTGTAAATACAATTTGATAGAATAACCTCTTTTGGATTTTGTTTTTGGGTTTTTTGGGGCTTTTTTTTGTTTGTTTGTGTTTTTTTTACCTTTAAGGAAATTAATAGCTGTTTAAAATCCACCTTTCTGTAAGTCAGCTTATAGACCAAAGTTGTATCCTTCCACTATACATA
>NW_010156815.1:0-285 GCF_000695765.1 Mesitornis unicolor
ACTACTACTACTACTACTACTTTTATTTTTATACCCTGGAGTTCTGTCCCCCTCCAGCACTCCCTCTCCAGTCCTACCCCCTCCGCACCTCTGACCCCGCACAATGGCTCGGAGCGATGCCAATTTGAAATAAAAGCCACAAAGTTAACAAGCCTCTGCTTCTAGGAAAGAGCTGGGACTGTGTCCAAATGGGCGTTATCAGCCCTCTGTTTCCCAGAAGGGCTGGAGCAGACCCTGTGCCGGTTCCCCAGCTGGCACCAGCGGCGAGGCTGGGGGGAGCACTGG
>NW_010156815.1:311-1790 GCF_000695765.1 Mesitornis unicolor
CACATCTGTGAGCTGGCCAGATGTGCATGTACTGTGGGGGATGCTCAGCCTCACACCCTCCAAGCTCTATCCAGGCTGTGCATGCAGACCCAAACATGTGCGTGCAAGCTGCCAGAGCCGTGCTCTAGGGATGCTCCCTGCTCAGGGGTGCAGTGGGTGCAAGCCCCACTGCCAGCGGTTGGAGGTATCTCTTACATGGACATACTCCCCCTTGCAGAAACAGCACCCAGTAGAGCATGTGAGGGTTCAGGCAGCACCAGGAATTTGCAGCCCCCTCATCCCCAGGGGAATGAACCTCAACAAGGAGAGCAGGCACGCCGTGCTGATGTCAGGGTTTGGGGTTTGCTTCTGTACCCACCTGCATCGTTCTAATGACCCCATCTGGTCCCATGTGGAGAAGGACAAGCCGTGCAGACCAGCCCAGCAGACATGGCCATGTCTAGGGCATTCCCTGGATGGAGGATGCTCTCTGATGAGCACTTGTGGCTATGTCATCACAACCTC
This sequence comes from Mesitornis unicolor, assembly GCF_000695765.1. NCBI lineage: Eukaryota > Metazoa > Chordata > Aves > Mesitornithiformes > Mesitornithidae > Mesitornis > Mesitornis unicolor. The sequence goes on from NW_010156815.1 coordinate 816, forward strand.
TTAGCCAAAATTCCCACAGAGCTGATGCACAGAGCAGCCCAGGATGGAGCAGGGAGGGATGCCCAGCTCAGCCCTGTGGTGCAAGCATCTCTGAGCAGCACATCTAGTGTTAGAGCAGGGAAAGTCTCATGGACCACAGCATCCCCTGGCTCATCATCCCAGCCTCCCAGCTCAGTCCTACCATGGCATGCCAATGAGAGGAGCAGCTTAGGGATGAGACAGTGCCATTTCCCTACTGGTGGGACATATCGCAGGGCACCTCAACTCCTCTCACCTCCCACTCTCCCTCCCCACAGAGACAACGAGTGCTAGCACCTCCTCTTTCATGCCACCCCCCACCACCAAGATCTGCGACAAGGGGGCTGTGGTGGGCAGCGGGGCCGTGGCAGTGTGTTGGACAGCTGGACTGGTCTTGGCTGCCTATGGTGTCCTCTTTATTTAGTGAGTATTTCCCAAACTGGGGGCATGAGAGATGGGGTGTGGGTGCTGGGAGGAGGCAGGGATATGGGGATCCCAAGGGTTCCAAAGTGATTGGGAAGGGGATGCTCCAACCAGGCTGTGGGTGAAGAGCATCGAGAACAAGCCATTTGGGATTTTTTTGCAGTTTTTTGTAAATGTATCAAATCTGGCTGCTTTTACATATTGAGTGTTCTGGTGAAGATCTCCAAAATGGCTTTTCAAATATTTTCTGCAAAGCCTGCAAAGGGGCCAGTCTTTGATGCCTCATTTTCAGCAGACCTCTCCCTCACTGGTGCCGATTTTTTAATAAGCAAAGAAACCATGTGGAAATCTAAGGCACATAGTGACAGAAGCAAAACCGTCCAAGATCAGAAAATGCAAAGATGCATCTCAAAAACGTCCTTGAGCAGAGTCTGGCCCTGGGAGAAGGAGGTGCAGGTGATGGATTTGGGCACCTGTGTTCTGGGAAGGAATTAATTTCCCTGTGAGTCCCCTCGGTGGCCAGACCAGTGACCC
>NW_010156816.1:0-285 GCF_000695765.1 Mesitornis unicolor
GGTTTAGGGGTTCTGCAGTGGGGCAGGGATGCTCCATGGGTTTTTGACGGGGCTCCATGGGTTTTTGGGGCTGCTCCATGGGGATTTTTGGGGATGCTCTGTGGAGTTTTGAGGTGGCTCCATGGGTTTTTGGGGTGCTCCAGGGGGTTTTTGAGGGGCTTCAGAGGGTTTTGGGGAGGTCCATGGGGTGTTTTTGGGGATGCCCCATGGGTTTTTGAGGATGCTCCATGGGTTTTTGTGGCACTTGAAGCACTTCTGAAGACCCAAACCCCTCCAGCACCGTTG
>NW_010156816.1:297-1923 GCF_000695765.1 Mesitornis unicolor
CCCGGGCCGCCCCACTGGGTCTGTCCCTGCCGTTTTCACGGGGATAGGTACCTTAACACCCCCTCTTTTTATTTTTGGGGGGCCCCAGGTGGTGGTGGAGAACGGGGAGCTGATCATGGGCATCCTGTGCAAGAAGTCGCTGGGGACCTCGGCCGGCTCCTTGGTGCACATCTCCTACCTGGAGATGGGCCACGACACCACGCGCCTCTTCTACAGCAACATCCAGACCGTCATCAACAACTGGCTCCTCATCGAAGGTGCCCGAGGGCTGCGGGACCCCCACCCCTGTTTTTGGGGATCAGGGGGGGTGAGGGGACCCCTTTTGGGGGCCTGAAGTGGAGGTGCTGGTGCCTGGGGGGGGATTTGGGGTGGTTGGGGTTGTGGGCTTGGGGAAAATGGGGAGCTGGGGGGGCTTGGACCCCTGTTTTTGGGGACCATGGGGACCCAGGTGTCTTGGGGAGGGTCTTGGACCCCCTTTTTTGGGGACAATGGGGCCCTAGGACCCCCTTTTCTTGGGACAATGGGGATCCAGGTGTCTTAGGGGTGGTCTTGGACCCCCATTTTTGGGGACAATTGGGCCCTAGGACCCCCTTTTTTGGGGACCATGGGCACCCAGATGTGTTGTGGGGGCTCTTGAACCCCCTTTTTTGGGGATAATGGGGTCCTTAGAGCCACTTTTTTGGGAACAATAGGGACCTTGGAGCCCTTTTTTTGGGGAGTAAAAGGACCCAGGTACCTTGGGGGGGGTCTTGAACCCCCTTTTTAGGGACAAAAAGGACCTTGGACCCCCTTTTTTGGGGGCAATGGGGCCCTTGGACCCCCTTTTTTGGGGACAATAAAGACCTTGGATCCCCTTTTTTGGGGACAATGGGCACCTTAGACCCCCTTTTTTGGAGACCATGGGCACCCAGGTGTAGTGGGAAGGGTCTTGGACCCCCTTTTCTGGGCACAATGAGGCCCTTGGACCCCCTTTTCTTGGGACAATGGGGACCCAGGTGTCTTAGGGGTGGTCTTGGACCCCCATTTTTGGGGACAATTGGGCTCTAGGACCCCCTTTTTTGGGCACCGTGGGCACATTAGACCCCCTTTTTTGGAGACCATGGGGACCCAAGTGTCTTGGGGGGGTCTTGGACCCCCATCTTTGGGGACAATTGGGACCTTGGACCCTCTTTTTTGGGCACAGTGGGGGCCTTGGACCCCTTTTTTGGGGGCAACAGGGACCCAGGGGTCTTGGGGTGATCTTGGACCCCCATCTTTGGGGATAATTGGGACCTTGAACCCCCTTTTTCTGACAATGGGGACCCAGGTGTCTTGGGGGTGGCCTTGGACCCCCATTTTTGGGGTTGGTTTTAAGGTAAAGGAGGGGCTCAGGATTTTAGGAGGGGCTCACCCTGAGGTGGGGGAGCACCCTCCTGACCCCCCTGTCCTTGCTCCTTAGGTCACACCATCGGCATCGGGGACTCCATCGCCGACGCCAAGACCTACCAGGACATCCAGAACACCATCAAGAAGGCCAAGCAGGACGTCATTGAGGTGGGCTGGGGGTTTGGGGGGGCTCCATGGGGTTTTGAGGGGCTCCGGGGGCTTTTGGGGTCCTCCAGGGGGTTTTTGAGGGGATCTGAGGGG
>NW_010156817.1:0-16138 GCF_000695765.1 Mesitornis unicolor
GGGGGGTTGTCCCACAGGCCCGCAGTCGCCACCTGGGGCGGTCCCTGTCTGTCCCTGGCCTTGTGCGGGCTCAGGCGCTTCCCTCTCCGTCGTGATAACCCGACAGAGAGAGGGGCTTCTGGCAAGCTGCTGTTCTGCCAGGTTGGCAAACGGGACCATCTCAGCCAGGCCAGGCCAGGCGCAGAGGGGAGCGGGGTAGCTCTCTTTCCACAGTTGCGAGCGAGTGACCTGTAGAACTACACCCAAATGCTATTTCATTTATTTATGTTATTTTAGCCATTCACATCTTGACCCCTGAGGGGGCTGCAGCTCACCCTCGTTCTCGCTCATTGAGAGTTCAGCTTTGCAGATTCAACCCACCTAAGTTTTGGCTGGCAGTTTCCCGCCGCTCCCCGTGTGCTCGCACTGCCAGGTGCGTTGCCGTGCAGCATGAGTTGCTGTGCATGGAGCAGCGGTGGGTCCCCTCAGCCTCGGTGATGGCGCAGGAGAAGGCGTGAGGCTGTTCCTGGAGATGACAACACAGAGGCACTCCACAAAATCGCCAAGCCAGGCTGGCTGATTGCCCCCACTCCAAGAGGCGCCCCACAGGGTCACCAAGCCAAGCTGGCTGTTGCAGCTCTGCCCTGTCTTAGACTCTCAGAATTTTGGTGGAAAGAGACTTTTAGGTGCCACCTACTTCGTTCCACTGTGTGTAGCAGGACTGCCTTTGGCACCAGGCCCACTTCCCAAGTCAGGTTAGGTTACCTTCCTCACCTGTGGTGTTGCTCAGTGGGCACTTGGCTGAGCCATTCAGGGCTCTGACTTGGGGAAAACCTTTTTGGTTTGTTTTTTTTTTTTAAATTGTTGTGTGAGTTTTCTGCCAGCTTGGCGTGCTGAAACAGCTCTATTCAGAGCCAGCATGAGTAAGAGGGTGGGACCAGGGAGAGCACGACTATAGCAGCCAGCGGTTAGATTGGCTCTGGCAATCGTGAAACCGCAACATCCGGAGCAGTGGGCAAAGGGAAATCTGGCGGCTGAGAGGCAGGCGGCTGGAACTGCAGTGCCTGCCTGTCCCCAGAAGGTGCTGGGGTATTGGTCATCCCAGGCAGCGCAAAACTTCCTCCTGGGAGGAGCCAGGATTAGCTCTGCGTTCTTCAGCAGGAAAAAACATGAAGGCAATTGTTGATTTATTTAAATAAAAGGAGTTGGCAGCCTAATCAGTTTGGAAATTAATTTCCTTGTTAATTTGGGGGTTTTGACTTGCTCATGAATATTCACTAATGCTCGTCTTTTTTTTTTTTTTTCTTCCTCTATGTAATTTATTTTTGTGATTGTCAGATCACCTCTGAAGGTGACATTTCTCTCTTCATTCTGCAACGCAGCAAATGTATTCAATCTTGTGCCTTGGAAGAGGAACTCTGGCCTGGCGCTGATGTCTCTTTCGCCTCTTCTGTGCCCCAGAGTTCCCTGCAACCTCTCGGCTCTCCTCCTGCCTCCCTGCGTGCTGCCTAGAAAGAAATAAGACCGAGAGGCTCCTCCAAAAAGAGGGCTGGCCTCGTAACTGGGAGAGGTTGTCAAAATGCCACATACCAGTCAAGGAAAAGTCGTAACCGCTAAGTGGGATAAAGTGGTTAATTTTTCCTTACTGTGCCTAGAGTTTTCTGCTCCCCCTCCCACCCTGCGCTGCCGAGCACCCTTCAGCAGCACGTGAGGCAGCGTGACTAACATCTGTCATAAACACTTGATTTCTCTTATCTCCTTTCCTTAGGAGGAGGCAAAATCAGAGAAATAGGTGTGTGCGTCTCTGGAGAGCACGGCTGATTTCCTCACTCTCTTTCCCAGCTCTCTGTTAGCCCCTTGTACTTGTCCTGCCTGCCCTTGCTCCTGCTCTGCATTGAGGAAGGTCATCCTGGCCGCCACCACGGGGCTCTCCCTGGTGAGGTGTGCCCATATCCCAGATGGATGCACTGAGGGTTTCAGGCACCTACCAGCTGGGCTCAGCTGAAGACTGCAGTGGTTAAAAGCCTGCATATAATCACTGATGCTGGGGGTGGCAGAACCAGAGTGGGTGGCGGTAGGGTGAAGAGGTGGCATCCTTACCCTGTACTTGTGCAAAGGGACGAGCTTGGGCCCTGGGCAAGTAGCATGATGCATGTAGCAGAGACCCCCAGGCCCAGTAGCTGCTTCCAGACCAGCTCATTTCTTTCTTTTCTTCAAATTCAGCTTTGACACAGTCTCCATCTATACAGCTCCTTGTTCAGAGTGTGCCATCTCAGAGCTGTGTGTGGAGGGGCGGCCATGCTGCACCAGCCGTGGGCTTCACCCTGTGGCATTGCCAGCCTAGACTGGTAGCTGGAAAGGGGGTGAGCCAGAGAGGTTTACGATTTTGAGGCAAGAAAATAAGCCAGTAGCAATGTAAAAGCGACCGCAGGAGGTAACCAAGCCCTGGAGGGGGTGGTGGGTGGAGGTTAGTGGGGGCTCCCCCCTGGGAGCAGGAGCATGCAAGTAACACAGCCGGGTGCCCTCCTCCCGCTGAGGGCACCAGCTCCTGATGAGCTCAGAGAAGAAAATGTGTGGCGAAAGCCAGCTGAGCCCAAGGTTGCCACAGGAGCTGCTCTCTTGCAACCTTTGTAACAAGCTCTTCTGCACAGCTTTGACCCAGGAGGGTGGCAAACACACACCTCCATGCTGGCTGCCTGCTCCATCTCCCATCCTCGTTACCTCCTCCACAGTCACATCTGACTGTCACGTTCCCACCTCGGCTCTTCCCTTCCTTTTCAGCTCGCCTAATTTCTTTCTCTCTGCTTCCTCGCCACCCTAACACAAGGCACCCATCCTTGGACCTTGGATAATGACTACAGACTGTCTGCTCGTGGTGGCACTGCGTGCTCTGTGCTTGAACACCTTTTGTCTGCTGTCTGTGTGTAAACTGCGCTGCTTGTTGTGGCCATCCCATTAATACAGGTGGTGCTCAGTGTCATGGGAATCTGCTTGGCTGACTTTTAGGGCTGGTAGACCTGGCCTGATGTGGTCAGTAAGTGGCCTCTGGTGGTACCTGAATTAGTTGGGGGTACCCAAGCAGTGGGCAGAGATGGCCAGGTGGGCTTGGAAGGTGTGATGATGTAGTGAAACACATTTTAAAGGTGGAGGATGTTCATTCTTGCCCAAATTTTCACCTGCTTGTGAAACAATATTAGGTTTATCCTGAGGCTGGTATTTTAATCTTGTGAGTACATTTCTCAGCAAGGCATGTTGTCCTCACTCTTTCAGGGAACTGACATCTCTTTGGCAATCGGCTGATTAAATCCCCTGGCAGCACACAGCAGAGAGCATTTCAGCACGTCATTCCTGCATTTTTTTCCACTGCATGGAAATAAATTGCATCTTCCCCTGCTTGGTAACTTCTCTTGGTTAGTGTTGTTTAAGGTTTGAGAAATACACGGTAACGGGGAGCAATAGTGTGTGTTACCCTGCACGTGCTTGCTTGCCTGAATCATTGCATTTTAGTGGCATCTACTCTCTGACAGGCAAGGAGCAGGAACCACACACTTGGGATACAATTTGTAATTAGAAGCAACAACGATCCACCGCTTTTTCACTGAAAGAGGTAGGTTGCTCTGGAAGTGAGGGCATGGGGGTCCCTGTTGGGCAGGAACGCGGTAACCCAGGATTGATCGTCCTTAGCCACAGACTGAGTTTATTTGGCCGCTGCAGCTACCAAACCTTCTGGCCAATGTGCCATGAATACAAATCCCATCATTTGGAAGGAGGAAGAAGTATCACTGGATGTGTCAAGGCAGCCAGAGGGGTTGCGCCTGAGGACCTTCCGCACAGGGCAAAAATCACAGCCACATCAGAAGCGCCTGAGGGGGATCTCTCTTGCATGGTCACAGCCAAAGCACACCATACGTGCACAGGCGAAGTCTGTTCCAGTGGGGTGATAGCTTTTCTGTAGTGATAACTTCAACAGGCTTAAACAAAAATGGATTTTATTAGTTCACCACAAAAAGCCTCAAGCATTTTGAACATGATTCAGCAGTGAGCCCTTCAAGCAATGAAGGATCCCTGCAGCTTAGGCTGCATTAGCAAAAGTGTAGCCAGCAGATCAAGGGAAATTATTATTCCCATCCACTTGAGAGTTGGGAGGCCCCACCTGGAAGATTATCCTGAGGGCTGGCTCCTCAGTGCAAGATAGATGTTGACAAACCACAGCAAAAGGGCCCCACCACGGAGAGCTGGAGGACAATGTATAAAGAGATAGCTGGGGGAGCTGGATTTGCTCAAGAGAGAATGCCAAGGGGGCATCTAATTGCTGTCTGCTCCTACCTAAAAGAAAGTTGTAGAGAAGATGGAGCCAGACTCTGAGAAGGGGGCACAGTGAAAGGACAAGAAACAATGGACACAAGATATCCTGAAAATATATATGGGGAAATTTCTTCCCTTTGAGAGCAGTTTAGCAGTAGAACAGGTGCCTAGAAAGCCTGGGCAATCTCCACCCTTGTAGATATTCAGTTGTGTGAGCAAGGCCCTGAGCAACCTGGTCTGGCTTTGGAGTTACCCTGCTGTGAGCAAGGGATTGGACTGGAGACTTCTAGATGGGACTAGGGACTTCTGGGAGTTCCTTCCCACTTGGTTTTTCCAGTGGATTAGTAATTTTCTGCTGCTGATCTGCTGTGAGCCAATGTTCAGTGTCATCGTACAGAAGGGTAGTATGCTTGCTTGGCCTTGTGGAAACGCAGCTATGTTTACAGCAGTGTTACCCTCTGTAAAGGCCTTCTGCATGAACATCTCTTCTCCAGCTGCTTTGCCACCCTCTGTAGCCCTACTCAACCCATCATACTTCTGTTCCAAGTGCAGGTTAATCTTTTGACTGCAGGACCTGCTTGGCGTGGGGGTGGCTCTCAGCTATGACATCCATGTTCTTCCAAAGAGTAGCAGTCACCAAAATGTTGAAAACCATGCTGCTGGATCTGGGCGTTTTTCCCCCCCACCACTACCTTCACCTCTTCAGAAACAGGGAAACTTTAATAAACCCTCTATATTCTTGGCCTAGGTGTCTGCATGTTTCTGTGGAGTCAGAGGATCTGTAATGAGTTTCAGGGGATCTCTGTTCGCATTCAGAAGTCGTGCAATCGCTTTGCAAGTTGCCCCTGCTTGAGAAATGCACCTGTCCGCTAGCCTGAACTGCAGCATTTAATCCCCCAGGGGAGCACCGTGGCGGCTGATGGGCTCCTCACGCCACCTTCAGCGCTCACCACAGTGCTGCTAAAGCACCTCTGGCCCTTTAACAGCTGCCTTCTATCATTTCTCAATAAGAAGGATCGTGCTGAAAAAGATGGGAGAAGAGGAGAGAAGAAAGGGCGAATGGTAAATTATCACATCAGTGCAGAAGCAAAACCTGAGGTCTATCAGAGCAAGACTGGAACTCACCAGCTCACCTCCATATTTGGGGGTTTTTTTTCAAAACTGGCTGAGGAAACTGCAGTTTTGGGAGCAAAGATTTGCAGCATATCCATCAAATTCAGGGTAAGCATGCCAGGGCTGGAAAAAGAGAGCTATATTTCAGGAAGAGAGAAAACAAAGTACTCTGGGCAGCTGCAAACCCATTAGTCTAGTCTCAATAGAGCATAAGGTTAAGAACAAATTACAGAAGGAAAACAAAATTAGAGCTACAGCAGTAAGTGGAAAATGGAATAAAATACAGAATGAGTTTATCAACAAAAGCACTGTGGTGCCCTTAACTTGATCCTTTTCTTTACCTCCTTTCCCTTACCTGGATGAAAAAAAAGAAAGAAATCAGTAAACCTAATCTAGCTAGATTTCAGTAGGGCATTTGATACAGTAAAGGCTGGAGGCAGTTAGATAGGTTGAAGTGAAAGGAATTAGCAGGCGAATTTTAGGTGGGTAAAATGCAGGGGATGATGTGTGGAGTCAAAAGGGAACTGCCACCATGGAGGAATGTTACTGGCCTTGGGAATAATTCTGCTTGCAGTAATGGCTCTAGCTCAGCAAAAAAAGCAGCACGAAAAGGAAGTTTGCTGATTAAATGCATTTAGAAGAATTACTCACAGTCTGGAGCGGGGAAGTGTGAGGTCCTGTTCTTCGCTCCTGCTAACAGGAATGTCTTTTACACACTGAGATTCACTGGCTAGAAATGACAGAGGAAAAGACAGATCTGGGTGCATTCATCATTCACGAGATGATTATGAAGCTTCGATGTGACGTGATCACAAAGACAAGAGCCTTAAAGAGATCATTACGTTAATCTTATTCAGGATGCTATATACAATTTGTCACCCGTATTCGGAAGTGGGCCCGGGGCTGGCAGCAGTGTGGGGGAGCTGGAATAACAGTGTCTGTCTCCATGCCTCCCCCTGCTCTCTGTGTGAGCGGACGTGGAGAGGAGTTGGTTTCTCCAGCTTAGTGAAAGGTTGAAATGGGTGCACCTCTCTCTAGAAATCCACTTTATAGACACGGATTTCCCCAGCGAAATGAGCCATTATAGAAGGAAAGGAGCTCGGCCACAACTGAGTCAGGCAGTCCTTTTCTCTCCAGAGTTTGGCTCTTTTTACAGCTGCACAGATTTACCTCTCTCTGCAATTCGCTGTGCTTCCTTGGCAGGCAGAGCAGGTTAGCACAACAAACACGGCATTATAAGAGAAGAGGTGCTGAACGCAGGCCCGCAAGCCCACATTTTCCTGCTCCATCCTCTAAAGAGGGTCTCCTTAAAGGGTAAGAGATCAGTCCAAAGCCTCATGTTCCCTATGCAGGTGACTGCTTGGCGTTTCTCCCACATAACACCCACTGCTGTAAGCCCTCTGAGGAAGGAAATTTAAAACCCAGCGTCTCAGAAAAGGCTCAGTTCCTTGGAGAAATACACTAAAGCTTGTCAAAACTAAATGCACTACACACGCCTGTGCAGACGGCAGAGCCAAGAGGGTTTAATTGTGCTGTGGGGATGAGTGATAGGTCCAGAACCTGGTTTACACCTGGATGGAGTTAGTGCTGGTCTAATGCCTGACTCGGGGGGATGGAGTGAGTACAGCTTGCTGCGGCTTGCTGCTGACAATGATTTCTGAGGTTTATTTAATTTAATTGGGGGAAATGAAATTGGGACGAGACCTCAGGCAGTCTTCTAATTCATCCTCCTGACCCAGAGACAAGATTAGGTAAACACAACTCATCCCTGACAGATACTTGCTGAACCTATTCTCAACAGCCTCTAGTGACAGGGTTCCCTTGGACAATCTAGTCCAGCATTTTATTGCTCAATACTTGAAACAGCTTTTCCTACCACACAGGTTAAGCTTTTACTGATTAAAATGAATGTGCCTATTTCCACAGCCCTATCAGAGTGCCCTTCCACTCTGACAGTGCAGTCTCCCCAAACCAGCTGCATACACTTTTTGGCAATTGCGTGCACCTTTTGGCAATTCTGACTGTAGGGTTTTTTCCGTTGTTTATGAGAGCTTCATGCCTTTTGCTGCATCAAAAGCCTTGAAGTCAAGACATATCACATCTACTACATCATCCCCCGATCCACTAGGCCAGTTGCCCTGTCAGAGAGCGAGGTTAGACGGGCTTGACATGATCTTCATGATGAACTGATGTTGGAGGGTTTTTTCCAGGTTTAAAGCACACACTGAAGTGGAAGCTAGTTTGTACGTGCAGCTGCTGCCTGTCAGGGATGAGAAGGGGGCTGGGAGAGAGGGGCTTGGGACTATGGCAAGCTAAAGGGGCAAAACCAGCCAGGATAAAGTGCAGTGCTAGACAGGTAATCTGCTGCTGTGGTTCTGGGGATAACAGAGTCTGCCAGGAGCCCCTTGGGTAAGCGCCAAAAGCCTGGAAAGATGGTCTGCTACAAGAGTTTTAACAGTCTGCAACATCAGGAATGCATCAAGTCTGTGCACCGTGAGCCCCTCTGGAATTCATTATGGACCCAGGCACACGGAGAGGTTTTTGGAGTTAACAGGCTTGGGCTGCGTCACTTGAGGCAGCTTTTCAGGTTTCAGTAGCTCTTGTCCCTTTATTGTATCCCAGAGCTTTCCTGGTCTCTGGAGCAGATCTCTTTGGTCAGGGCTCCCACATTTCAGGTAAACATAATGTTCAGGGAAGTAATTTTTTGGATGTGTTTACAACATCACCAGAGAAAACTCACCAGCTGCTTTGTGTCCTCTCACTGTGCTGTGGACAGCCTGTCTCCCAGGATTACTTCATCATCCTCCTCACACTGTAGTTCCCAAATTGCTAAGCTCAGCAGCAGTAGTGTTACCAAGTCACGCCACATCTCGCAAGCTTTCCACTGTTTCTCAACCTGTACCACCTACCTGGACACTTCTTTTTCCCCAGCAGGCAAGGCGTGTAGCCAGGTGGCAGGAGGGGACAGATCAATGAGGAGCAGAGCAAGTTACAGTTCCCTGCCATTGTGTCCTTCTTCCCCATACCAGCTCCATCCTTCCTTCATTCCACCTCCATCTGGGAGGGAGAAGTCACCCTGCACTTGCTGCAAGAAGGCACAACTGTGGACAGCCTCAGCCTGCTACCTCCTGAGGTGGTCTCCCAGAAGCTGTGACACAAGTGTACAGCCCCAGGACACAGGGCTGGAGCGGAGACCTGCAGCCACCCATTTTGTCACACCAGGTGTCACATCAGTGACACCGATGTCCAGATGGTTTCTGAGTATCTCCAAAAAGGGAGACCACACAACCTCTCTGGGCAACCTATGCTAGTGCTCGGTCACTCTCACAGTAAAAAAGTATGTCCTGATGTTTAGAGGGAACCTCCTGTGTTTCAGTTTGTGTCTATTGCCTCTGGTCCTGTCAGTGGACACCAGTGAGAAGAGCCTGGCTCTGTCCTCTTTGCACCCTCCCTTTAGGTGTTTGTATACACTGATAAGATCCCCCTGAGCCTTCTCTGCTCCAGGCTGAACAGTTTCAGCTCTCTCAGCTTTTACTCAAAGGATAGATGCCCCAGTACCTTAATCATCTTAGCACCTCTTCGTTGGACTCTCTCCAGTATGTTCTTGTCTCTCTTGTATTGAGAGAATTGAGACCTCAGAATTGGACACAGGACTCCACATATGGCCTCAACAGAGCTAAGTAGAAGGGAAGGATCCTTTGACCTGCTGGTGATACTTTGTCTAACTAAATCCAGGATATAATTCACCTTCTTTGTGGCAAGGGCACATTGCTGTCTGCCGATCAATTTTGTGTCCACCAGAACCCTCGGGTCTTTTTCTGTCAGGCTGCTTCCCAACTGGGTGGCCTGGTCATTTCATTGTAGAAGTTTACCAAGTTGGTCAAGAATGACTTCCCCTTGGTGAGTCCATGTTGACTCTTCAGATTATTTTCTTGTCATTCATATGCCTGCAAATGGTTTCCGAGATTAGCTGCTCCGTCACCTTTCCAGGGATCAAGGGGAGGCTGACTGTCCTGCAGTTCCCTGGGTCCTTCTTCTTGCCCTTCTTGAAGATAGGAGTGATGTTTGCTTTCCTCCAATCTTCAGGTGCTTCTCCCAGTCACTCTGATCAATCAATGATTATCAAGAGTGGTCTCGCAATGACATCTGCCAGCTCCCTCAGCACTTGTGAGTGCATCCCATCAGGATTTGATGTGGTTCTTCTGTTCTGGAGGCAAGTAGGTCCAGCTGCCTCTAGCTATAAGCGTGTTCTGTGTATTTGCCAGAGCATTGTCCATTTCTCATTTTGTACACTCCATTTTTATCTTCCTCACACTCCACAGTGCAGTCTGGTTTCGGGGTAGTTTTCCACTACTCAAGCTGAGCACACGATAATTGTGAACTCGTTCCTGGGGCTGTTTGATAGACCCAAAAGCTGAGCTCCTGGATTATTTACTGTTTCTCCAGCTGGAAGCACCTCTAAGTTTAAATATGGCTTCAGGGAATCCAGAAGTTGCCACGTTTTCTGCCCAAAGGGATGTGGAACCCTGGGGCACACATTTCCTGCCCAGTCTCTCATCTGAAGCAGTAAGGCTCTTCAAGTCCCTCCTTCCCACTCTGGCTGAGCTCCTCCTCCCAGGCAGGCTGGCATCTCCACATCCTCAGGGCATTTCTCAGTCTCACCTAGATGCTCAAGAGTTCCTAGAAAATCCTTTGCATCATTGCCGGGCCTCATTTTAGCAAGGATGCTTGTGTTTTCCAGGGACTCCCGCAACACCGCAGTCACCTGGGGCTTTGTTTCCTCCAGGCTCACAGGCAGAGTGAGCATCTGTCACAGAAGCCTTTGGCTCTATCTGGGGAGCAGCTGTCACCTGAGAAATCACTCCGTGCTCATTCCCTCTCTCCTTTTTTCTGGAGTGAAGCCCTGCCAGCTGACAGCCCCAGCTTCCCCCAGATCAACTCCCATCCTCTACGTGAGTTTGCCATGGCAGGCATGGCCAGCTGCCCTTCTGGGCCATTCTAGGCAGAAGGCAGGTAATGCACACAATCCACATGCAGAAAACTATGGAAAGTAGGCGATAAATTTAAGAAATGCTGCTTGACACGCCAAAACTGCTGGAGATCAGGAGCCCAGCACAAAGCCTGGCTGGACAGGACACCGAGCAGCCTAGGGCAGGACCTGATTTGTGGCTGCACTTTGTACTGAACCTCCTGTAAGGCACTGCTTAGGAAATAGGTACCCAGCAGCAAAAATTGTTAGAAACTTTTTTAAACACGAGGAGTTTCTAAAGCACTAATGGTTTAATGCAGGGAGGAAGATGAGTTGGAAATGGCAGCAGCATGAATAATCAGGAAGCAATGTAGAGAGGGAGTCCCTCTGGCCATTCTTTGCTTCTGTGCTTGAAGCTTCTGCAATCACCAAGTACTAAAACTGCCAAAATTTTTGTGCCCAGCCCTCTGTGAGCTGTGCATTTCTGTGGCCCTGCTGGCAAGCTTGGCCTGAATTCCCTGCTCTTAATATGGAGAGCCCAGGATGGAGCTGAAGCTCATGGCAGCCTCTTAGCATCCTTCACCTCAGACACAGCAGCCTCCGTGGCAAAGCAGCGTGACTGCACAAAAGGGCAAACGCCTTCCTTTCTGCTGCCAGGAATATGAGCGAGCCCTCCCCAGCTGTGGTAGAGCTCATTCTGCTGGGCTGGCTAAATTTGCAGCTGGAGATGGCTCTTCCCACATCCCAGTGACTTTGCGGTGCGGTGGGTCGGGACGTGCTCCCAGTGAACGCTGGTGTTGTCCTTCCCAGAGGACTGGTGCCACACGGCTACATTTTTATGAGCTCACCCCTGCCAGAAAGTTTTTCCTCTCTATGTTGTTGCAAAGCAGAGTGTGCCTGGTGAAATCTTTACCCCAGGACATCCTAATCACGTATCGTCTCCTTCTGTCCTTGACAGTGCTGCACTGAAAGAGCCTGGGTATCCCGCGGACAGAAATACTTTGCCTTTCATCACAGAGATAGGAGTCAGGCGTGCCCCCATGCCTGCCCCCAAAAGGCTGGCTCTTCCCTCTTTGCTCACCCCCTCCGGTTCTCACAGTCCTGCAATGTGTCCCAGGTAATGCTCCCCCTGGCCATCTCAGAAAGCTTTAGACTTGACGCAGTGATTGCAGACGGAGAGCTGGCAGTCCCTCTGGCAGCTGTCAGCTCCGAAGGAGCAGAAGTAAGGTTGCCTGGGCATGTACTTTAACTCCAAATGTCCTGTTTTTCCACAAGTTTGCATTTTGATGAACATAATGTTCCAAGAAGCAATGAGCTATCACCAAGCAACATTAACTCTGTGTTAACAAAGGGTTTTGACATTGAATTCCAGCCGGAGGACAATGCTGGCACAAGAATGAATTATCACAGCCTGGGCCATGGGTACACTGAGGTTGGAAAGCAGAAGGCGCTTCCTACCTGCTGGTGCAAGGATCCGGAACAACTTTTCAACAGCAGTAGTGAGGCCAGAGACTGAACTTATTTTGGGACTGGAAGTCTCTGAGCAAGAGTATGCAATAGGGCTGCCTGCCATAGGCCGGGAGCTCTCTGCCAGCCCTCTCCCCTTACGCAAGTGCAGGACATTTTCATAACGACTTTGCTCTTAATGCAGCACAAGCCCAGCCGGGTGCCCGAGGCTCACCTGGAAACCACGCTGGCTGTTTGAGGCTGTGAGGAACGAGTTCCTGGGGATGCTGCAGACAGTGCTGTAGGGCTGCAATTACCCAGGGAGCGCCGGATGCACATTCCAGCTGCATCTAGCACCTGGAGAGCTAGCATGGAAATTGAAGGGGACAGCATGCGACAGGCAGGCCCGGGACTGATTGCCTCTGGTGACGGCTGGGTGTCTTGCAGCTCTGAGGGGACTTCTGATGAGCAGAAGAGGACTCCTCCTCACTGCAGTCCAGGGGAGCATGTGCTTTTGTGAACTGGGTGCTTAGGGGCTTGTAGGCCAGCTCCTCCACTGCCTTCGCTTGTCTTTGTTAACCAAGGCTTGGCACCCGGCGCAGGCCAGGGCCCATCCTTCACACCTTTCCCAGAGAGGGTGGGTAGTTGGATGAAACCAGCTTGGCGAAAGGGGATGAGAGGAGAGGATGCCCCAGAAACAGCTGTCAAGGAGAAAGATGACAGCGGCTCTCCCAGGGCAGCCGCAGGCTGGGTGCTACAGTGAACCAATGGCATCTGCCTTGGAGCACCTCCTGCCTCGCTCCCTCCTGCCGCCAGCGCTGAACACCAGCAGCCCTGGACACCAGCAGCCCCGGGACATGGCAGACAGCTCCCAGCCACCCCTGCCTCCAGGCACCTGTCTGCGCCCAACTGCCCAAAGCAGAAATCCCTGCATGAAACACTTAACTGCCAGGTCACAGGGGATTATACGACGCAGGGATAAAATGGGAGTTACAGCAAAGTCGGTGGTTGACTGTCTCGTTTCTGTTTTTTAATAGAAGATTAAGGCATTGCCAGAGTGACGTCTGCATCTTCCTCAATGATGAAGGTTAGGGGTTTCAAGCCTAGCTGCTGACTCATAACCAGGCAGAAGAGAAAAGGGAAAATTAGCATGAAGAATGTTGCTGAAATGGCTTGTGTGTGTTCAGAGATTAGTGTAGATATTGTACTGCTGCCTGTGTTATGGCTGATATGTTTAGTGTCTGTTTTTTAATGGAATATGACCTTTTTAAGAACATGGGGCACCTGTATGTAGAGCATTTGCCTATATCTGCATATCCACTGCCATAAAGGACAGATCTTCAAGAAACAAGCTCCTATAGAAAGCATCTTTGATTCCAGACGTCATAACAGCAATGCTTTTTCTCTAAGCGTAGATGCCTTTGGACATTTTAGTGAGCTATTGAACCGCGGGAAGGCATGTCACTGTCCAGAGCCTCGCCTCGCTCTGCAGGGATTAAAAATCATTCCCAGTGAGTGGTTGCCTGCAGACCCCTCTGGGACATGAGTTTGGTGTTCCAACTTCCCCAGTAAATACTCGCTCTCCAACTGCGCAAACTCAGCAGAGGGCCAGGAACGTGACCTTCATCTCAGCCATGTCACCTCCAGCGCACGTTTCCTCCGGATCAAGGCTGAGGCAGGCGGGGGAGGCTCAGGCTGCTGCTCCCAAGATAACTGGAAGGATCAGGGGAGCGGGGTGAGCGCTCGGTCTAAACAATGGCTTGAGAGTCAGAGTTGTGATCGTACTCAAATTAATTTCAACTATGCACAGTAACACAAGGAGCAATTTGCATAAGACGTCACATGGAGTTGCATACAATTTTGCATATTTAAACAAAACACAATAAAGCACAGCTCGGGCGGGTATGTGAAATCATTTGTGCAGCGAACCGTGCAGAGAAACAACCTACAATTATCACAGAAGAAGAAAACAAATGGCAGCAACCACCCAGGATGCGAAGTCAGCTCAGAAGTTGTGAAACGCCAGCCTCTTCCTTCATCCGCCACCTTGATAGATGCTTGGATTCACATTATCATTACATGAGCAGGCCCTTCTGCTGCAGAGGATGGTGCTCGCTGTATCATGCCACTTCTCACTCCTTCACATTTGCATCCTTGGCTTCATCTTTGCAAAACACTTTCCTCATGCGTCATTCTTCCTGGGCTTTCTAGCACATTCAGCTCCGAATCTGAGGGACTCCTCTCTCATCATGCACCACTCCAGGTGGCGCCAACCTTGCCATGTAGAGGCCAAAATACTGGCTCTGGGAGTCCATGGGCAGACACCAGTAGACTCATTTTTGGTGGTCTTGGTGCTATGCTGCTCAGACTGCAATCCCTATGGCTTAGTTCTTAGTATCCCTGTAGATCAGCTGTGGCCTCCATCTCAGCTCCTGGAAAATGATGAAAGTATTAACATTAGAAAAGGTAGCTGGCAGGAAAAGGGAACAACATCCCTTAAGTGGGAATGCATCGCCCTTCGGAGAGAACATCAGGAGGGCTGAGACCTTTAAACCCGCAAAAGGGACTTTCACCTCCTGACCCATGTTTTCTGACAATCCTGCACCTCTGACACATGGGGGCTGGGTCCGCACGAGGCTGAACTCCGAGGACTGAGCTGTGAGCATGTACAATCGTGTCTGCTTCCCCTTCCTTTCCCAGGAGGCAGACAGGATGGGATCTGGTTGCTGCTCCTGAGACAGCTGGAAGGGTCAGGGGAGCTGGGATGCAGGGATCAGGCTAAACAAAGTCTCCAGCATCAGCAGCACCCTGATACTTGTTGGCTTCCAGACCCCTGCTTCATCCATCTTGTATTCATCTACCCAGCTCTTTTTAAGCCCCCTGGCTCTAAATGTCCATCTTGAGCCCTTCCTTTGATCCTACTTCCCCTTCCTGCCTCATCTTGAAGTCCTAGCCACAATTTCTGGTGCTGCTCGATACCTCCACACCTTGCCTTTTCCTGTCCTCCCTCATGTTTCTGCTTCCTCATAACTCTCTTCTTTAAGGCCTGTGCTCGACAGCTTCAGCTCCTTGTATTTTAGTTAGGCAATTTGTTTCTCTCCACAGGACTGCCTGAGTATCAGCAAAGAACTGTCACCAAAACCCTGGAAGAGGCAGTGTTAAGCTTAGTCACCATTTCGTCCCAGCCTTCCTCTAACTTGCAGGTATCAGGGGAAAAATCTGTCTCTGCCTCAATTGCTGCACTTTGAATAACTGCACTGTGGTGTTAGGTATAAGTAACCTGGCCAACATGAGTAGCTACAAGAAACCCCCATTTAGGCAGGACGTTTTTGGAGGCCCTGTTGCTTTAAATAAGGGAAATCTTCCATCTCTGCTCAGCTCCTGCTGCTTATCCAGGGCAGGGCAATGCTAAGCAGAGCCTCAGACCTCACTTGCGTTCACTCACATGCAATACCTCACACAGGAAAGGAACTGGCAAAGGAGAAAAAAAACATTGGAGAGAAACCATATCAGGTTTCAATAGCTCATCCTGGTGTTGCCAAGTGGGTCTGAATCAATGTCATGAGACTGGCACAAGCCTGCACTCTAGGTGTGTTGAACCATTGGGCTCGTTTTTTGATTAATGAGCACATTCAACCAAAGCTGTGTGCTTTCCCAGTGCACTAGTTTGGCTATACTAGTTCCCCCGACACCGGCAGAGGACACCCAGCACTGACTGCCTCTTGGTTTAGGAAAGCTTCAAAAAGCTCTTACTTTCTGCGTCACTTTACCAATGCTCGGATGGTACCGGAAGCAATCATGATGCCTGTCCAAGCATCCTTCCTTAGGCAAACTAACTGAGAAACCAACCATCTCTTCAGCCAGGCCAGGCTGTAATGCAGATTTGACCAGTGCATACCATAGACATCACACTGTGTTCCTCTGACATTCAGAAAATGAGTCACCCCGGGCTTGTTTGCTTGCTTGTTTGTTGAACCCTCGTGGTATGTCCAGCCGTCGACAAAGTCTGGGCTTCAAACTAGACTGGCTGCCCTAGAGCATCTGCTCTCCTGCCAGTGGAGCTCTAACTAGGAGCCACAGAGATGCCGGACAGGTCCCCGGAGCAGAGAATGGCATTTGTTTCCCTGCCAGATCCCTTGTGGGGACTGATCTGAAGTTGAAGATGGTTTTGCTTGTATTCTGGTCACTCACAAAGAAAGCTGGGCTTTGGATCAATGTGGAATGCGTCACTGAATGGTCTATTATTCACTGAGTGCAATGTGCACTCGGAGACACCGCAGCCCTCAATAAAGATTCAGTTCTGCCTCCGAGGATCAAAGCAGGAAT
>NW_010156817.1:16169-30667 GCF_000695765.1 Mesitornis unicolor
CTCAACTCCTTTACATGACGCTGGAATGTGCAGTTGCTTGTTTCGGGGCGATTCTTCATGGCACTTCCAAGTTGTATGTTACTCCTAATTAAATGGCCATCCACACAGCCACATCCCTTTAGCTGGGTGCAGAGATACCTCGAGCTTAAGCTGCCCGTCCCCTCTGCACTGAGGCTTACACTTGGGTTAGCACAGCTCGTCCATGCTGCCATGCCCAGTCCACACTGCTGCCCCAAGGAGCACAGTCTTGCCCATGACCCCACAGATGCTTTCCCACTGCTACTCTGTCACCCCAGGGCATGCTGCAAAGGCACACAAAGTTGCAATAACCAACAGGACAGTCCCAGGGAGAAGGGGAGAACCAGAGCACATGGAGTCCTAAATTCCAGTCCCAGCTCTGGAGAAGCTCCTTGAGCAGGGGAGGCAAGTGAGCACTCTAGCTCGCTGCCAAATCCCTGCATTGACAGGCACTTCCAGCTGACAGTTTCCTGGTTTTTCTTTTCATAATGGGATAATTTATTGCAGGTTATACAAGGCACTCAGCTGGAGGGAATCCCAGCTTTGGGAGATGCTTTCATAATGTTTTTCTGAAGTACTCTCTTTCTTGGGAAATCACAGTGGTCAGCAATACCTCATGCTTGTTTTTAACTGCTCGTTGGGGTGATTTTCACGTGTCTTGATGTGGTTGTACAGTTTTTAGGTGTTCTTCTTGATTGCATCCATTCCTCCCATCTCTGCTGTCCTCATACAGCATGCAGCAATCCATTTTAGCTCCCTGATGGAGAACAGGATGCTAGGGAGATGCTCGGGAAGGAGGCAAGGCTGGAGACCGGGAAGGAAGGGAAATGCTGGGGAAGGAGGTGAGGCTGGGAGCTGACTGGAAGGGTGGGAAGTCAGCATGGGTGGGTGGGCAGGAGTGATGAAGTGAGGAGTGGTGATGGGAAGGGACTAGACCGGTGAGTCAATGTTTCAGGAAGCCAGAAGAAAAAGGGGCAGCTCATGGAGCTCCTCCTGTGAGGCAGAGAGTGGGTCCTGGCGAAGAAAGGGAACATTTGTCTGAGTGCCTGCAGGCTCGGCCTGTGCCGAGTGGGCACCGGAGGAAAAACATCTGATGACAGAGATGAAGCTCTGGCTGGAAGTAGATGAGGTTTGTGCAAGACATTTCACTGTGCTGATGAGTACATAAGTCTGTAATTTCAGCACAGTGAGAATCTATCGCCTCCTCAACCGAGTCTCTCCAGCCTGCCCAACCCAGAGTTGCCATATGCGATTGAATGGAGAGGATCAGCCAAGGACGGGCAGGTGACCAGTCACCTAAATCCACAGGGGTGAGGGACTCTCCCCTCCCACACTCAGCACAGGGGCAGAGGAGGTGCCCCGCTCAGCCTCTCATGCATGCATGCCTTGGGACACTGCAGCTGTGTCTGCTCTCCCATGGGCCTAGGACCACCTCCGGCCCACAGAGATCCTGTCCAGGGCACAGGGTGCCATGTGGAGGGGCCTCAACCTGCAGCAGGAAGGGGTTCTGGGTCCTTCCAGTGGGTAGAGACCCCAGGACAGAGTTTGAGGTCAGTTCTGGTCTGGGGAGCCTGCTCTTTCCTCTGGCAGTAAAGCAAGATATCAGAGACACCTCCAATGCCTGAAGGACTCAGACAGCGAGCAGGCAGAGGGAGCTGTGGCCGGGAACCATCCCCAGCACCCAGCAATCCTCCTACTATTGCCTCCTACCCTTTGGAGTGGCCTCTGTGTCTGATGCTGGTCTCCAGTACCGGCTCCATGCCCGCCCCAGCACCGATGGTCACCAGGGCTTGCAAAAATAGGGGGAGTTGCAGGAGACGAGGATGCTTAATTACAGAGCAGCCCTGGAAACCAGCAACGGCAGCGGCACTGTGGCCAGGAGGGGAGGCAGCAGGGCTGTAAATAGAAATTGCGGAGGCAGCCGCAGGGAACAGCGCGAGGGAGGCTTCTGCGCCTGCATCGTTCTGTCTCACTCTCTTCCTCTCAGCTTCTCTCCCCTCTCTTGGCCACCCTGGCTCCCAGCATGGACCAGTGTGTATGACAAGCAGCCCCAAAGTGTGCCTGGGAGGCAGCAGCTCCGGAGACAAACCAGCTGCTCCAGGCAGAGAAGTGGGTGTGCAAGGCCTCAGCAGCCTTCTCCATCAGGGGCCACCTCCTGTGTAAAGGCGTGAGGAGAGTCAAAGGACCACTTTGGCCAGTGAGGAGACCAAGGCAAGATGGATGCAGAGTCAAATCACCCCATCCATCTGCCTCCAGAGGAGTCTGTGGGATGTCTCAGCCTCCGTCCCACTGGGGCCTGCCCAGGGTGAGGTCCCTCTCATCCCACCCCGACATCTCCGTTACAGCCTCTTCCACAGCAGCAAGAGCTCTGCTTTCAGTATTTTGCAAAGGTTTATTTAAAAATGTTGAAACTAACATCCCACAAGATTTGAATATATCACCACGAGGAGAAGAGAAATCCTACAAAAATATATATCACAGCGCACAAGGGCAGGGGAGGAGGAAGAGCGAGACTGAGCAGAGAAGCTGGAGGGGAGACGGAGGGAAGGATGGGAGCCGCGGAAGAACGAGACCAAATGGCAAAGGCAGAACAAGAGAGGAGTGGGGAAAGCGAAACAGCAGGAGGGGAGAGATAACTGGAAGGGAGACCATGGTACAGGACAGGAGTGGGAAGCAGTAAAAACAGTGGGAGAGGGAGAACAACAGGAAAAAAGGAGTAGAGAGCTGGCAGTTGGTGAAGGCAGGGGGCTCCCCTCTATGATCTTGCCAAGGTAGGGCCAGGACTACAGTGAGACATCAGCGGGGGTGCAACTGGGGAGCTGGAGTTTGGCCCAGGACTTTTGTGCTGTGGGACTCGGCTCTAAGGCTGTGCCATAGACGTGGCTCGTCGGAGCGAAAAAAACCAAAACCATAGTTTAATTCAGAACAGTCTGAAGGTGATCGTGTTTGAGAACTGGTGGGGAATGAACAAACCGCTCCTTTCCAAGCGTTTTTCCTTATTGAGAAAGGGAGTGGGGGATGAAGGGACCAGATTTGCAAGGGCACTTAGGTGCCGTTGAGGAGGAGGTAGATATCCCTCTCTGCAGCTGTGGGGTGCTTGGCTGGATGCGAGGCTCTGGAAATCGGACCGGAGGAGTGGTGTGGAAGCACACACCGGAGGTTTGCTCCCCTGCCCACCAATTGCAACCAACCAGCTGGGAAAGCCCAGGCAGGATTTGGCCTTGTGGTCATGTCCCTCTGCTGGGTAAACAGAGGGAGACTCCAGTTCCTGCTCCAAAACAATACACAGCAGAGGTGAGAGATTCTCCCCCAGACCTGCCCTCCTTCCCACAGAGAGACCACCCTTGTGTTAACAAAGCCAGGACCCTCCAGGAGCTCAGTAGAGACACAGTTGCTTCAACTCACCCAGACCACCCGGACCTTTCCTTTTAATTGCACAGAAAAGTTGGGCAGGCTCAGCCCAAGGCTGTGAACATTTTCAATCAGTTTCCCCGCACACCTCTCTCTATCTCTTTCTGTAAAATTTCCACTGAAAAAAAATTAAATTAATCCATATCTTTCTCCTCCAGTCAGCTAGAAGACAGGGAAACCTGATGGGCTGTGACTGAGAAGGGGCTGGCCTCTGCCCTGGCTCGGTGCTTGGGCTGTCAACCTGTCCGTGTGTGCATCTCTCAGAATATCAGCTTGGGCCAGGGAAGACACTGCAGGCACGCTCTGGGCCCAGTCTGCATAGGGGAAGGTGGCTTATAAGGCCTCAGCCATGGAGGAAACCAATCCAGGGAGATTATTTATTGACAGGAAGAAGCTTGTCTGTCCACACATGTTTTGAATGTTTTGTTCCAGGGACAAAATGTAGCAATGAAAGTTTGGGCAGGACAGTGAAGTTTTTTCCCATACCTAACCTGTTTTGTGTGAGAGAGTAAGTGACTGTCACGAAAACATATTTGGCTAGAAAAATTGGTCTTGGAAAAGATGTTCAGCATATCCAAGCTTATGTCATTATACAAGTTGTCCCTACTGCATTCCCTAGCTTCCCCATTACCACAGCATCCAATAAAGGTTTCACTCCCTGGAGATACTTTTAACAGAAACAGAGACATGTTACAGGGAGGGGAAAAAAAACCCAAAACACTGAAATCTGACTTGTTTGCAGAGTTTACAGAAGCCTGGCCAGCAGAGCGCAGGGCTTCCCTGCTGCAAATGCTGGAAAATGTTTTCACTACGGTGCCCTGCCACGTTCATAGAGACCTTCTCTGCACGCAGCGTGTGGAAAGTCCAAGGACAGCCCTTGAATTGGTGGAGTCTAAACGCTGGCCTCGTTTCAACAAGCGCTATTGATCAAAGAGCAATCTAATTAATCCGGCCTGGAAGATTACTTAAACCAGTTTGAGGCATTATATTGTAAACTGCCAGCAATAAGCAGAGCCAGCCTCTCGCAGGCTGTACGCAGATGTCCTTCCCCAGGGCTGATGCGTCGGCGAGAGGGGGATCAGCCCCCAAAATGCTCTCAGATGGTGGGGGCCATGGTGAGCAGGGCAGAAACAGCCGCCTGCCCCCTTCTCTGTCCCGTCCACCCGCAGCTTGAATGTCCACCAAAGCCTTGAATAGGAGCTGGGTAAGGAAAAAAGCTTGGTAATAGATCGATCTGCTGTAAAGCAATAATATCCCCTGCTATAAGCAGAGACTCAACCTGTGCTTAGACTAGAGACCTCCAGAGTCCTTTTCCACCTACATCTTTCAGCCATACTGTGCTTTTAATAAGCCAGTAGTTTTATTTGACCTGTCATTTTCTCCAAATCTCTACTGTTTTTTGCAAAGCTTATTGCGATTTACACTCTCATTTAAATGTCCTTCATGGTGAGTCAGATGGGACCTGAGATCACCTAATAGTTCAGCTGGGTAAAGGGGCAGAACCAGGCCTCTTATGAAACTCCCCATGCTTTGTCCTATAAAGAATAGGCTTTTACTGCAAAGATAAAGGATGAAAGGGACATTTCCTTTTCTCCAAGATTACTTTTGTTGGAGACCTTGTATGGTTCATTAGGGCCTTCAAATTGTGGGTGAGTTTCTCGTCTCTGTCCACATCAATCCAGCAGCTGGAGGTGTTTGTACAGTATAGGGGCAACCTAACCTAAATCTGCATCATTTCTGCTCAATGGCTGTCAATGTGGAGTCTGTGAATTACTTTGAAGGTGTCTGCAAAAGCCAAGGGAGGGCAACTATTGTCATTAAACTGAAATTTGCCGTTTCTCAATTCCTCAGACTGACACCTATGGGTCCACACATAGGAAGAGGTTGAGACGCGCTGATCTTGCTTATACAAGTAAGTGATGATGTGGCTGCCTGCCCTACAGATGACCACAGCTCCAGAGCCCATGCTGAGGCAACCAGTTTGCACCAATACCTGTGCCATTGGTTTTGGTCACCAACCACCTGGGGCAATACACTTAAAAGGTTGACAACCCAGCTATCCCCTCTCTCATGCCCTTGGTGAGCGTTGCCTTGTAGGTCTGAAGTCACCTTGCACTCCAGGAGAGCAGCAGCACATGGCAACCCTCCAAATACTCCCAAGGTCAACTCTGAATGGCTCTTGGTCATCCCAAGCACACAAGAATTACGTCTGCTCCTTGTTGCCTGCAGTCTAAAAGCAATTCCCTACCTCAGTCCAGCAAAACTCAAGTTCCCCGTGCCCAGTTATATCTGCATGCCATCCTTCAGCTGCTTTGGCAGTATCCCAGTGTACAGGACACTTGCTAAATAACATGCTGTGCAGAGGGGTTCACCTCAGATTTGCCGAAGAACATCACCATAGAGTGATGTTCTTCAGAAAAACCTTGCTAAGGAGACTGAGGGGGTGGAGGGGCACAGCAAGGAGGCTTCCAAGAGATCAAAATATTTGGAAAGCTAAAGTAATCTTTTCCAGCTATAACTGGCAGGAGGAGGAACTGACAGAAAAAAATTGGGGATGGAGAGATGAAGAAAGATAAAAGCTGAAGAGGAAAACAGAAGTGTTAGGCAGAAAGAAAATGGCAAGACGTATCTTCCATCTACGGGGGAGGTAATGTTTCCTTCAAGGAAATGGGTTGCTGAGGGGGGCCAGGTGCTGTGTGAGCCTCTACTGCCCAAGCTTCACCCACCCTTCAGACCCTCAGGAGGGCCAAGGCCTCTGAAACAGAAGAACCTGCCACCACCTGAGTCCCAGCTCAGGCAATCCTGCAGCCACTCAACTCCAGACGTTCACGTCAAAGCACACGACATAGGAAGGGACACACAGAGGGGTTGGGGCCCACAGGGACAGGGGTACGCCTTTCCACCTCGCCTACCCCCGATGTCAGGCATGCACTGGTGAGAGAGTCACGGAAATCCAAGTGTGTGTGTATGTGTGTGTTTGTGTGTGTGCAAGGAGAGGGGCCGGGGAGGCCAAAATTTCACACCACCACCAGCTGTCTTCCACCATCCTGCTCTCTTGTCACCCTGTCCTGTGTGGGTGGGTGTGGGGGGTTGTCCCCAACCTTCCCCCAGCAGGAGGCTTAGGAGGCCCAGCTCGTCCGTTTGCCCAGGCATGTCCTGGTGGAGTTTAGTTAAGAATGGTGGTGGTGGGCCGTGGCACAAGGAGGTCAGTGTTTTTTTCCTGGGGTAGCAGAGGCAGCGGGAGTCTGCGCTCGCCGGTTGTGACAGGAGCATGGGGGGAGCCAGCTCTACTTCTCCCATCAGCATCACAGGTTCACTAGTGGGATTCTGTGGGGGAAAAAGTAAATCAGAAATTAATTGGCAACTGGCGTTTACGCTGCCTTTCCGCCCCCACCAAGCGACTGGTGCCTTTGCCCTGCCTCAGTCTGCCTGTCCCCCACTGCCCCCTCCCGTCCCACTCACCGGTTGAGCTGGAAGGCCGTGCTCTTGCTGTGGCCCCCCAGTTTCTCCATGCCCTCCTGGCCCTGTCTGGACTCCTCCGTCTCAGGCGTGGGGGCCAGGGAGTCACTGTAGGGCCCCAGGATGCTGACGGTGGTGGGGGAGAGGTCTGTGAGGGGCTGCTGGCTCTCCTGCTGCCTCCCACCACTCTGCTGCCCCGAATGACGCCGACGTTTCTGGTTACGGTCCCAGCTTTGGAGAGAGATGAGGGGTGAGACCGAGAGTGCCCCTTCAGACAAGCCCTGGCCCTTGATGACAGAGAGGTTGGTGGGACCCCACTGTGATCAGCATTAGAGCCCAGGTGCCAAAACTCCCAAGGGTCTCCAGCATCAGATCTGCACCCTTGGGACAAATGGGTCCCAAGCCCACAGTCCTCCTGCCCACCCACCTGCAGACACTGGTGTGGTGACAGCCTCCATCGGCCCACACCCCACTCACCAGAACTTGAATATGATCCCAGTGGCGACCAGGACAATGATGATGGAGATGGTGATGGTGACGTACAGCTGGGGGTCCACACCTGCAAGACAGAGGGGGAGAAGAGGCTGTGACAGCCACACCCACCAGTCAGAGAGCAGCAATACAAGGGGGGGTTTTTGCCGTGGCCTTCATGAATTTTGCAGAAGCTGCTTCTGCTGGGATGGGGGCAGGGGAGTGGTGCGTGAAAGAAGCAAAGGGCAGATTTACCTTCCCCCCGGGGCCCAAACAAGAATGGCCGCAGGGTGGCCGGGGTCTCACGCAAGTTGAGCCCCGCATTGTGCAGAAGCGAGTGAGAGTTGGGCTGCGCCGTCGCCATCCCGTGCGGTGAGACGAAGGTGTACCCCAGTGGCGGGAAGCCTGGGTTGGCCGAGTTGGTGTCCCCTCCGTCCTCATCCGACACCGTGGGGCCCCACACGATGGCCCAGGGGTACTGGGAGGAAGGCATGCCGTCCTCAAACCCAGAGGGGGTGGCGGGCCGGGCCCCTGCCGCCTGGCGCCTCAGCCGGACAACGTGCCGCAGCTCAGGGCGAAGCGGGAATCCTTCTCCGGCAGCGAGGTCCTGTCCCAGATGCAAATGGGCCGCGGGGCCGAAGGGCTGCGACGGGCACAAAGAGGACGAGCGGCCACTGGACCCCGAGAGCGAAGAGACCAGACGCCGGGAGAGGGGATGGCCGAGACCAGGAGGAGGAGATGCCAAAGCTGCAGGGAGTGGACGCAGGAAAGGAGTGGAGGCATCCTGCTGTGTGGTGAGGAAGAAGAGAGCCTTATCTGAAACGGCCCTCCTGCCAAAAGGCCAAGCACAGAGCAGCCGGAGCCACCCACACTCCTGCTGTCCTCCCGGTGACCAGGGCAAGCTGTGAACTTACCAGGCATTGGGCTCCATCTCAGATACAACAGTGTCCTTGCTCAGCGAGGATCCTGTCTCATCTTCTTCACTGGGAACCAAATGGGAGAGGTGTCAGTGTCCCCCCACCCACCGGCCACCGCTCTCTCCCTGGAAGCAGTGTGTGCCACCACGAGCCAGCTCCGATGCACCACCCACACACCGGCTCCTGCTTTCGTACACCCCCATGCCCACACACTGTCCAGCACAGGGGGTGCATCACCTCCCCCAGCCCTGGCACCCCCCAGAAACATGCGTGTCAGCACATGCATATGGGAGCAGGAGCAGTCTCTGGAGCACACGTGCAGAGGCACACGCGCAGCTTCCCCAGGGACTCGCCCGTCTGAGGGCCGAGGAGGGGATTCGGCATCTTTGTTTGCTTATCACTGGAACAAGTTGGAATCTTAATTCCTGTGTTTATTTATAGTGTAGAGCGTGTAATCCATTTATTAAAAAAGAACCTCTTCATTGTGTGCCAGAGCGAGGGAGCGAGAGGGGAAGCACAAGAGTGATAAACCAAGAAGACTGAGAAAGACAGAGTGAATCAGCGAGAAAAGTCCAGCCTTACTAAAGAATTTAAGAACAAAAATATGCCTATCAAATATTTAGTATTTACTTTCCTCTTAGCTAACACGGAATTACCTTCCCACACTCCTTGTCCTAATGTCCTCCGTGCTGACCCATCCTTCCCTTCCTCCCCTATTCCTCCCCTTTCTCTCCCATCTCCCATGGCCGAGCAGCAGCTGTAGCACAGAGCAAAGGCCCATTTCCCCGGCTGGATTTCTGCACCGGCCTCACGCCACCATCTGGCATCGGTCCGGCGGTAGCACGGCCGCCCTTCATGCTGGCTGCTGGACACAGCACAGCGCCGGCCCTTCCCTGGTGAGCTGTAATGTGCCTGACCCGGGATCCTCTCTGCAACAAAGACTGCATGCACAAACACAAACACACACACACAGACACACATACACATACACACATACACACACACACACAATCATTCAGGATATTCAACTCACTCCTTCATCTTGAAGGGGAAAGCACAAATGCCAACAACCACGGTCATGCCCTTCTGTGGCTGCTGGGATGGAGAAACGGGGATGCTTTGTTGAGGGAGCCAATGCAGAGGCCAACCCTGCACCTCCAGCCTGGAGCCGGCTGTTTTGCACCTCCCGGCTCCCAAGGGGTTACTGCCACCCCCTCCTGCTCAGCCCTGAACTAAAACTGCAGCCCCTCCTGATCGGGAGGCTTCTTGCTGAGCAAAGAGCCTCATGCTCACTGTGGTAGGGGGACTCACACCCCTGATATACACCTGAGGAGAGGGGCTGGGTGGAAGGGCACCCAAGAGTGAATAGCTGTTTCACTCCTGCTGCATTAACTGGGGATATTTTTAGTTTCCTTCTGTTAAATATTTAAACAAAGTTCACAGAAAAAAAGGAATTGTCGGCTAATGTGCCCTGCCCTTCCCTCCGAGGCAAGATCAGTCTCTGGAGGGATCCTGAGATGAAGATGAGGAGAAAAGAGCAGCTATTCTCAGCATTTCTTTGTACTTTGCTCCTGAACCTCTAAGCCTTGGAGGGGACTCAGTATTAAAATGCAGCTCTGCAGAGAGGCAGCAGAAAGGAGCAAGTTTCTTCCAAAGCCAGAGGCTGGCGAGATCTTGGCCATCTGGATTATGGTCACGATGCCGTGGAAGATCATGTCTGGCAACACAAACCTGTGACAGGATTTCTTTCGGACTTTGAAAAGGGAGGGAATTCCAAGCATCAGGGACCTCCTGGTGTGAGTCCCCGGGCTAGAGGGCACACAAACCGCTTGAGTGGTTTCAAGGTGGCATGGAGTGCCTGAGGCCATGCCTGAGGCTCACCACGGGACAGTAGTTTCCTGGGCTGAAGACCTTGCTCTGCTTGTGGCACAACATTCTTAGTTACAGCTCTGGTCTTCAGGGGCTGTGTGGTGTTTTGCATCAGGCAGCAGGAGATGCGGATCTGGACAGTGCCACCCCAGGAGTGGAGATCTTCTCTGGGTGCAGGTAGACCTCCGTGCCAGTCCCGTGGGGAAGCATGGTACATTAGGGGTGCACATGTAACCGCTGGCGCTCCTCCTGACACAGACCAGCAGAAATGTGCCTGGGTGTAGGTGCATGGTGTGCTGGGTCACCGAGCTCTCTGCACTCTTCTGGCTTGTTGGGTTGTCTTATAATGGAGACCTCGCTGTACTTTTTAGCTCCAGAAATGAGGCAATATCAGTCGGTCTCAGTCAACACATTCCAGTTTGCTAATCATATCATGGCCAGAGACTGAGACCATGTCCTGCACTAGGACGGTGTGGCCAGCCCAGCCCTAAACCACAGCACACACCCAGGGGCGGTTGTGGAGGAGCACAGAGGTGTCTCCCATAGCATGAACGCCATGAGGGCAAAGGAAGGTTTCAGGTGGCCAGCAAGGCCTGGACACCATTGTGCATGGAGCACTCATGTTCAAAACAGAGCATGGGTGCCCCTGTGGCTCCTTGACAAAGCAGCAGATAAAGCAGGGCACACGGGGCACGCTGCAGTCAGTCACCAGCAGTGGGGATTGCGTCCTGGGCACAGACCCTGCTGTGCTGGAGGGGAAGTGTAGCAAGTGCCCTTCATTCAGCTCTGTGTGCAGCTCCCGGTGTGGGTGCTGAATAAACTGGTAAATCTTCAGAGAGGAGGAGATGCGAATGCTTTTTCTGCCTGGACATATATATCCCAGTATCCGTGCACCTTACACCATTCGAGAGGCCTTTGTGTGCCAGAGCAGAGAGACCGGATTTCTGAACCAGTACCACATGGCATGGCTCTTGCTTTCAGATCTGTTTCTCAGGTCCAATTGTGACAAAAATGGACAGGGCTACTCCCAGGGTCCAAAGAAGAACCTGTGTGTTTTCGCTCTAGGTACAGAGCCTTCCTCGCAGTGTTCCAGTCCTGTGATGTGCAGATGACAGACTGTGAATGACAAAGCTATTTCCCCAGGGCACTTCATTGAGCTCACTTTGTGAATCGTTGTGCTTGAAAGCTGTGAGTAAGAATTTCACCACTCTTTGCTACTGCGTGTGGACCCCACTACTGGTCCAGACCAGAGATCTCTGGGGTTAAACTATTAGGAGCTGCTCTCATTGCATTTGCAGGGTGCAAGCACAAATCCTGCTGCTGTTCCTCAATGTCAGGGAACCAGCTGTGCTTCCTCCCTCTTTGTAAGTCTCCCGTGGCACAGCCCCACTGCTGCTGGGACATGAGAGTGCAGATCTCAGTAGCCATGCCCAAAAGCATGTATCCCAGTTCACCAAGGGCGCTGGGAATTTACATCCTAACTAACGGCTGGAAGCAAAGCCTGCTGCACTCCTGCTCTGAGCAGGGAGCACAGACTAAATCCTGGATGTCACACTCTCAGCTCAAGAGTTCAGACACTACCGTGCCCTGAGGAAGCCCTAGGATTTGCTGCCAATAACTCCTTCTCCCTGTCCAAGACTCCTGTATATACAGTGGTCCCAAAGATAAATCCTATCTAAATATAAAAGCCGTCACAAGAATAAAAGAGCCGAGGTGCCAGCCGTGTGCAGGCAATACCCGCACTGTAACTCCCTTACATCAAATGCAATCTGTAACCTTCCGTTACAAAACGCTGAAGTTTGACAAATTCAAATGAGGAACAATACTATTAATAAAGAGCGTCACACACTAGCACAATTCACCTAGGCAGGTGGTGTATTCCTTACTGCCTGAAGCCTTCCCATGGCCGTATTCCTAAAAGAGACGCTGCAGTTCAGTCAGAAGTTACGGGCTCGACGCAGGAAATGAAATCGGTGAAATTCTCTGGCCTGTGCTCTGCTGTAGGTCAGGCTCGGTGATCAAAATGGTCCCTCTGGCCTTAAAATCTGAGAATCTCACAGCTTTCTCGATGCTTAGCCAAGATCAGCTCTGACTGAAGAGCAATTGGATGAAGGCAAGCACACAGAAGCCGTGTTAGTGAGAAGCGGGTAGAGTCTCCTTCCATCCGGGGATGGGGAAAGAGGTGCACCCAATTCTGCCTGGCTCCGCTGGCAGATGATGATCTATCTGTATTTTTGTAACATCTCGAGCTCGACTGCTGTGATACTGTGCCTCTAGGAATGAAGCCGTCTGCTCTCCGAGCGCTCCAGCTAGTTCAGAATGCAGCAGTCTGTTTGCTTGGTGACTCGAGCTGCTGGGAATGCATCACCGTGCCCCTCCACGCCCCACATCGCCTCGCCTTTGAGCACAGAGTCCAGTTCAAGGTCTCCAACCCAGCATTCAAAGCCCAGCATGGGACAGGCCCCAGCGACCTAAGCCATCAATCACCTCTCCTTATGCAGCGATGACCTCACATGACAGATATATTCCACTGGAACAATGAAATTGCCAACCAGTTTGGGGAGAGGGGGAAGGGATGGGAGCAGGGGGAAGAGGCTCATGACCCTGAGGAACGGAACATTCACAGGAGCTGGGCCAAGATTATGAAACTTACTGCCGGCTGAAATAATGCTCGCCATTAGCAACCCCGCAGCACCCAGAGCTTCATGCAAATCCTTTCTTCGCCCAGCTCCCCCATGGCAACGGTCCCACTTGAAATAGTGATAAAAAAAATTCAAAACAAAGCTGAGGAGGACCCAGCCCTCCTCACAGGGAAAGAACGCTTAGGTTGGCTGTCATTTTTTAAGTCCCAGCCAGTGTTAAGGGCTATGGTGACAGCTACCGATACGAGACTGAGATCTGGGACCGTGGAACCTAGCAGCTATCTCCAAGCATCAAGCAGAGCGAGTTTAGGCAGTGGCAGCAAGACCCACAGACACACTGCCTGGTGCCCCAGGCACCCCACACCTATATTTTTCTCAATGGCCATGAAGATCGCAGAGTTCACGGTCCAAGAGACAGAGATGCAGCCTTTGCTGGTTTGGTAGCAGGAAGCTTCACGCTTCACCCCGGCGCTGGTGAAAAGGGGTTATATATACGTCCTGCTGTATTCAGCTGGGTGGGGACGGGGAAAGGGAGGAATCCCAGAGCAGCTGCCCTGGGAAGGTAATTTTGCTGCACTCGGAGGAGTTTCGGCAGCTAGGAGCATGAATCCGAATGCTGGTACCCTGGGGTGGGAGATGCCAAGCCCATCGGTGGAAGGAGTCCTTGCTGTGCCCAGGGGCCAGGGGTGACAGCTCGCCGAGCGAGCTGAATTTGGGGGCTGGCAGCCTGAATGCAGTGGCTCATGTCAGGCTGCTCTACCTGGTGTCTGGGACTGAGAGGGTTGGTGGCAGCACCCAGGAGGATCTGGCAAGACCACGGAGGGGCTGACGCTGCTCGCTCTGTGTCAGTGCAGGTCCTGCAGCTTTCGGTGACTGCTAGTGGGAATTCCTGTACCAGGTGAGCGCTTTTGGGCTGGGTGGGGAAATCCTAGGCTGGGGCAGAATCCGGGGCTGGAAGGGTGATGGTGCAGTTGGACATTTTGGTAGCTAGGGAATGGGTGTGAGAAGCCCATCAGTGGTCCTCTGAGCTTAAGTCTCCCTGCGTTTGGAAACTGAGAGTGTGGCCCCATTCCAAGCAGCACTCTAGGATGCCGGTCCCCTGCCATCTAGTGCCTGCCTGCAATACATGTCATGAGTCTGCCAATCTTCTGTCTCCCAGTTTCCTACTGTTCCCGGGCATCCAAGTGCTTCAGGTGCTGAGTCTCCACATCTTAATTGCTCTCTCTTGCATGGTGCACCCTTGGCCAGGCGGGAGGAGGGATTGACCCCTCTGTTTCCTTTCTCCAGCTGCGCCAATTTGGCTGAAGTCGCCTTCCTCAGCGCAGGCTCCAGTGCTCCAGCACAACAGGTCTGTGATGGAGCCCAGAGCTGGAGGGCAAGAGGCAGCGATGCCTCGGCTGTGCCCCCTCCCTCCCAGCCCCTCGGGCATCCCCTGCCCCGGACTAAAAGAAGAAGGGGGAGGGGGGAAAGAAAGGAGACAGCTGGCTAGAAGGAGACAGAGCACCTAGATGAGGAGAGGGGAAAGAAAAAGGGGGAGAAAGGACACAGGGAAGGAGACTGGGAGAGAGGACTTGGAAACGGGCACGCATCCCTCGCCCCTGCAACCCCCATCCCCACCTCGTCTCCCAAGCCCGGGCTGAGAGGAAAGGATGAACTTACCTTGCGGGGAGACGAGCGGGGTGCAGCCGGGGCGGCGGAGCAAGGGGCTAGG
>NW_010156818.1:0-775 GCF_000695765.1 Mesitornis unicolor
CTGGAGCAAGGCAGTTCCTACAGAAATAAGGCGCAGATCTCAGCAGCGAGGGTCGTTACCCCCTGGGGCTGTTACCAGGGTCGCTGTCACAACATTCCCGTCAAGATCGAGGGTTCTCTGAAATTTGCAGCTCGGGCAGCAGCACATCAGTGGGAGACCCATGGAGTAGTTTGGGCTGTGCAGAGAGATCCGGCAGGCGGGGGTCCTGGCCGTGTCCATCGGCTGGCCCCGGGGGGGCCCTGTCCCCGTGTGGTCACTCACTGTCCCTGAGCGGTCACTCACTGTCCCTGAGTGGTCACTCACTGTCCCTGAGTGGTCACTGTCCCTGTGTGGTCACTCACTGTCCCTGAGCGGTCACTCACTGTCGCTGAGTGGTCACTCAGTGTCGCTATGCGGTCACTGTCCCTGAGTGGTCACTCACTGTCCCTGAGTGGTCACTGTCCCTGTGTGGTCACTCACTGTCCCTGAGCGGTCACTCACTGTCCCTGAGTGGTCACTCACTGTCCCTATGCAGTCACTGTCCCTGTGTGGTCACTCACTGTCCCTGAGCAGTCACTCACTGTCGCTGAGTGGTCACTCAGTGTCGCTAGGCGGTCACTGTCCCTGAGTGGTCACTCACTGTCCCTGAGTGGTCACTGTCCCTGTGCGGTCACTGTCTCTGAGTGGTCACTCACTGTCCCTGTGCAGTCGCTGTCCCTGTGTGGTCACTCATTGAGCAGTCACTCACTGTCCCTGTGCATTCATTGTCTCTGAGTGGTCACTCACTGTCCCTGTG
>NW_010156819.1:0-2750 GCF_000695765.1 Mesitornis unicolor
CCCGGGGTTTCCGGCCCCTCCGCGATGGAATCCCGTTGCATCCATCTTTTTTAAGGTGCCTGTGCAAGTGGTCGGAGCGGACGAAAGTCTTGCAGCAGCTGTCACACTGGTAGGGCCGCAGGCCGGTGTGGACGCGCATGTGGTTCTTCAAGTCGTAGTTGTGAGCGAAGGCGGCGCCGCATTGCTGGCACAAGTACGGCTTCTCCCCCGTGACGCATGTGGACCTTCAGCTTGTCCTGCCTGCATGGGAGAGAAAGGACAGGGCGGGGGGATCAGCCTGGGGGGCTGCTTGCATCCCGTGAGCATGGCACGGGGTCGAGCATCGCGTGGTGAGAGGTTGAGCATCACCTGGCACTGGGGGCTGGGCACTGCCTGGTATGGGGCTCAGCACCAGTACAGGGTAGAGCATCACCCAGTATGGGGCTGAGTATCATTTTGTGTGTGGTCAAATATCACCCAGTATAGGGCTGAGGATCTCCCAGGTATGGGATCGAGCACTGCCAGGTACAGGGCTCAGCATTCGTACACTGCTGAGCATCGCCCAGTTACGGGGTCAAGCATCATTCACTGTGGGGTGAAGCACCACCCAGTATGGGGCTGAGCATCTCCCAGTATACAGTTGAGCACCGCATGGTGCAAGGCCAAGCATCACCGAGTATAAGGCTAAGCATCGTGTGGTATGGGGCTTGGCATCAGTACAGAGCTGAGCATCACCCAGTACAGGGCTGAGCATGGGTGTGGGGTCAAGCACTGCCCAGTATAGGGCCAAATATCACCCAGTACCAGATTGAGCATTGCATGGTATGGGGCAGAGTATCATCCAGTATGGGGTCAAGTGTTACCCAGTATGGGGCTGCACAACACCCAGAACTGGGCTGACCACTGGTGTGAGGTCGATCATTCCCCAGTACAGGGCTGAGCATCTTCCAGTGTGGGGTCAAGCATCAACTGGTACAGGACTGAGCATCACCAAGCACAGGGCTGACAATCAGTACGGGGCCAAGTGTGGATACGGGGCTGAGCACTGCCCAGTGCAGGGCCAGGCGGCTCCCAGCAGGGCCGGTGCAGTCGCAGCGCCGCAGCCAGGGGAGGGCAGTTGCGGCAGCCGGGCTGGGGGCCAACACGGCCACATGAGCTGCAGCAGCTCACTGCTTCCTGGAGGAAAAAAATATCAGGCCCAAGAGCACGCAGGGCAGCACAGACAGCACAGAGCACGATTATGGCTGGGCTAGGGGCAAGGGATCTGTTTGCCTCTCGCCCAGAGGATCTGGCTCTGGCCCCCTCCGCTCTCCTGCAGGGAACAAGCAGCCCCCAGTCCCCACGGAGCACAGCAACCGCTGCTGTCATCCATCGGGGGATATTCTGCCAGCACAAGAGCCCAAAAAGTCCCAAACCTTAAGGGTTCAAAATACCAAGGACACGGCTGCCTCGTTTTAGTGCTGCTCCCAATGAGGCCAGGAGCATAGGCCTTGCTTAAAACAGCATGGTACACAGCAGGACAGCAAAACAGCTTCTTCAAAATGTTTTTTTATAATTTATAACATTTATAAATGTTTATAATTTTTATAAAATCACCCTGCCTTTTTTTGCACAAGAGTGATATTTAGTGATTATTTGAGTGATCGCTCCTCCCCCTGCAAGCGCAGAGGAACCAGGAAGCACAAGCGAGCAAAAATCAGCGTAAACCTACGGGCTCCGGTCCCTGCCCAACGAGGGAGGAGCAGGAAAACACCCCTGCCTCAGCTACCTGCCTTCACCCCAAAAAACCTGTTTCAAGAGTGGGGAATGCTTCCGTCCATGCACATGACTCCAGGTGCCGAGGCTTCCCCGGCCTACTGCAACACACGGCCTTCTTAACAGCACGGGGAGATCTGTTTTCAAGAAATGTGCTGTCACTCAACGGGATGAGGATGAGGAAGGAGAGCACAGAGAAGGAATGCAAAATTATCAAACTGGGGGAAAAATAAGGAAGTTGGAGGGCTTGGTCAGGTTTGCACCTCTTTTTCCATTGGGAGCCCTTGAAATAAGGCTTCGAGCACAGCCCAGGTGCTGGGGAGAAGCAGCAAAAAGTGACTCACGGACAGTGCTGGTGAGGCCTGAGCTGGCAGCTTGGGTTTATTACGTCCTGCCAGAACCCAGGGCAGGCTGTGCTGGGGAACCAGGGCACCCCCGGGGATTCCAGCCATGGTAGACGGAGCTGGAGACCAGCTGGTTCTGGGCAGCAGCCTCAAGGGAGATTTTCCATGACTGGTGTGAATGCTGTGGAGCTAGACACGAGGCAGGGCACAGTGCTGGTAGGCAGAGAGGCCAATGGCAGCTCCCTGGGCTTGTATTTCGGCTGGAAAATAGCACAGCCCTGGCATATAGTTTACAGAGGCCATAAGGATGGAGTTTCCACCCCATTCTCTGCAGTGTCAGGCCCTCCCGGGAACTGGTCCCCATCTAAAACCCAGGAGAAGACACAGATCTAAAAGCCATGAGGTGGCATCGCCCCACCGCTCTCTTCCTCCCCTCTACCCCAGTGTCGATGGCTGTGTGGCCCCTGCAGCGTTTCCGCATCCTCCATCTCCCAGCCACGCGAGGACCTTGGACCGCTCAGGTGCAGCAGGTGGATTCCGCACAGGGTGTGCACGGCACCCAGGGCCCCCCCTTGGCAGCCATGGGGCGGATGGGGCGCAGGGCAGGGAGGTGCCGCGTGGCAGGGCCCAGCCGCGCAGGGCCGGGTGCTAGGGGAGCGGTGGAGGGCTGGC
>NW_010156820.1:0-1127 GCF_000695765.1 Mesitornis unicolor
ACCAGTGCGGCCTTTGAGGGAGACCCGCCGCCCTACTCACCCCCAGACCCCAAGAGTGTTCACCTCCTGTACCCGCCATTCCCAGCCGGCGTCTCCCAGCAAGCGCCCATCGTCTACCAGCCGGGACCGGGGTTTTTCCCTTCCCAGGGTGCACCCCCTGCACCCCTGCCCTACTCCACCGTAACCCCCCCCCACCAACAGCTGCAGTGGGGTCACCCCTTATCCCCCATCCAGGGTTTGTAGGGTCCCAAGCAGTGCTTGAGCACCACAACCTGGGAGGGGGGGTGGCACAGAAGAGGTCACGCAGCTTTAACCACCCCCCCTCCCTGTGTCACAGTACAACGGGCACCTGAGCACAGGGCCACTGCCCCCCCACTGCGGGCAGCGCCTGCCCAAGGACTACATGGTGGAGTCAGTGCTGGTGACCATCTTCTGCTGCCTGCTCACCGGGGTCGTCGCCCTGGTCTACTCCTACGAGGTAAGGACGGCGCGGTCCTGATTTACCCTGAGCTTCTCCCCCCAGCACCTCAAATCCTCCCTCCCGGCACTGCAGGTCTTTTCTAACCTCTCCTCCCCCTGCACCAGACCCGGGTTGCACTCGGCCGTGGAGACGTGGCCCAGGCAAATGTGGCATCCAGAAAGGCGCAGTCACTGGTGCTCTTCAGCCTCCTCTTCGGGTTGTTTGTCTCCATCAGCTGGGTCATCTATGTCCTGGTGGTCCTGTACCTATGACTGGGACCCCGAGCCCCAGGGACACAGCAGATGCTGGGGGGAGGCTCCTTGTGACTTATTGAGGCCGAGGGGCAGCGTCTGTCCTTCCTGGCAGGACAAGGAGCTGCTCCAGAGCCACCTGCGCCTTCACCCGCCTGCTCTCAGTCCCCAAAACCACGGTATGGACAGCAGGAACCCAGACCAGAGCGATGCCGGGGCTTCGTTGGAGCAGCAGCACCAGGTGCATGATCCGGCTCTGCTGCGGGATGTTCGATCCTTCACTGTGGGTGTCGCTAGGAGGTGCCAAATGGGACTGTGGTGCAGTAGAATTGGGGCTGGAGATGGAGCAAACAGCCAAGGTGCAGCCACACCACTGGCAGCTGCTTGTCTGGGGGTGGGAGGGGCCCTCACCAGCC
>NW_010156820.1:1262-1655 GCF_000695765.1 Mesitornis unicolor
CCCAGAGACAGACAGACACACACAGTCACAGACACACACACACACACACACACAGAGACAGACACACACACACCCCCACACGCTGTATCGCTGTCTTGCTGCTTCCAGATTAAAATAAAACACAGGTGTAGCCACAGCTTGTGTTTTCTCTGCACACCAAGGACCTTCCTACTCTCTACCCCTCCATGGCTTTCGTCCACTACAGAATTTGGGGTGAATTCTCCTGTAAATGGTCAAATCAGGGTTTCCTCCAAAAGCAGGACCCCAGGGAGATCCCAGGGTAGGGGAGCCCCCATGGGGCTGTGCTGGGGGTGCAGCAGCCCCAGGTTTGGGGGTGCTGCCCGCAGGGAAGGCCAGAACGAGCCGTGGGGCCTCCAAAGGCTGCCCCGAGCG
>NW_010156820.1:1673-2566 GCF_000695765.1 Mesitornis unicolor
GGTGTCACCCTCTGGGGGGCTGCGACCCCCTGGCGCTTTGCCGGGCTGGTGGGACGCGGTGCCGTGGTGTTCCCTGGTGAGCAAATGGGTGGGACGTCCTCGGGCAGTGTCTGGGCACCCTCCTGCCGCGCTCGCCGGTGCCGATGAGTATTGCCAGAGGAATTTTGAACCCCGTCCAGGACTGAAATAGCGCGGGAGTGAGCTCGGCCACCCGTGGATTATTTACAGCCCTCGCACGCGGCCGCGTGGCCGGGCACACGCCTGCCAATGTGAGTTTTGGGGAGCAGAAGCCCCCCGACATGAGGGACATCAGTGCCCGGAGAAAGGTGACAGGGGCAGATATTTCCCTCCCAAGCGTAGGGTGCAGAGGAAAACCCCGAGAAAACAGGAGGCCACACCAGCGCCAGAAGCGGATTCGATTGTCACTTTAATCCACAGACTGCTGCATGCACTGTAAACAGGATCGTCAGGCGGGTTCGTTATCGGTGTTTATTTGTCTTTAATACAAAAGTTACAGGGCTGAAATGTTCGCAGGAAGATGCCACCATCAGGACAGGGTGAGTGGTGAATATATAATACAGCTGGGGTGGGGGAGGCCTGGGCATGAGGCTGGTGATGGGGCATCGCTGCTCCCTCCTCTCCTGCCCCATGTGGAGAGGGGATTGAGACCCCTCCATCCCCCCAAAAAAGAGGTGATGGCCTCAGGGACGCTCCGCACCCCCGCTCCCAGCCACTCTTGCAAACAGCCAATTTTCGGGGCTTCTGCTCCCCAGGGGATGCTGCTCCTGGAGGGGTGGGGGGGGGACAGGCTCTGCTCAGCAAACCTGAAGCTGCTCTGGGTAAGGAGCCCCTGCTTTTGGGTGTCCCTCCAGCTCCACAAGCTGAGCCCCAGG
>NW_010156821.1:0-331 GCF_000695765.1 Mesitornis unicolor
GGGAAAATTGGGGTCCCAGGAGGGGAATTTGGGAGACTGGGGAGAAATTTGGGGTCCCAGGGGATCCTAGAGGAGGAATTGGGGGTCCCTGGGGGTCCTATGAGGGGAATTGGGGGTCCCTGGGGGTCCTATGGGGGAAAATGGGGGTCCCTGGGGGTCCTATGGGGGAAAATTTGGGTCCCAGGAGGGGAAATGGGGGGGAACTGGGGGTCCTATGGGGGAAATTGAGGTCCATGGGGATCCTGTGAGGGGAATTAGGGATCCCAAGAGTGGAAATGGGAGGGAATTGGGGAGCTGGGAGGGGAATTTGGGCTCCCAGGAGAGGAACTGG
>NW_010156822.1:0-28767 GCF_000695765.1 Mesitornis unicolor
GAGGGGAGGGGAGGGGAGAAATGGCAGTGAAAGAGGGAGGAACCTGAGACATGACATTTTTTTTATCCTAGAAATAGGAGGTTCCCTTTGTTCTGAGGTTGATTTTTTACACCTGTGTGCAATTCATTCAGGTTGATCCAGAGCACGTGATGCTCCAATTCCTAACAAACCCAGAGATGATAACTTGCAGCTGGTGTTTTAGATATATAGTAACATAAAAAGTAGAGGCCTTTGAAATCTGAAGAACTTGAGTGTTCCTTGATTTTGAACTGGTAGGTGTTCAGTACTGTTATCTAGTCATTACTTTGGATGACTGTGCTTTACTAGTTCATGAATATGTTGAAAAAGATGATCTTTTCCTTCTAATCAGAAGTAGAGCTATTTTATCTGTAGCACTTAAATAGGTTTCTTTCACTGACTATTTCTGTGATCATTTCAAGGATTATAGAGAGAATTAGAAATTAGATTCTGCTTTTTTTTTTCCTTTTTCCAAGTAACAAATGACATCTTAATTTTTTTAAAGTCAAATTTTATGTAAGATTTCCTCAAACTGATTTTTTTGTTGCTAAATAATCTTCTCACTTCTTGAAGTTTTTATCACTTCATGGTTTTCAAAGCCTGTCAGAAGACAGCTTATAGGGGTTTCTCCCCCTTCCTTCTCTTATTTTTGTGTGGTAAAAGAGGTTTTCTATTCACAATGAACAAATGTGTTAAAAGTCCTGTCAACTTTGCTGACAGATGTGAAAATCTGATTGATTCATAGTTTGGACATATTTTCCCCACTGAGGGGTTTTAATTTACCCATTTCTTCAGCCTTCCTTAGGGAGCAAGCTGCTATGAGAAAGGAGGAGACGAAAATATACAACAAATTAAGAAATGTGTAAATGAATACTATCTTTCACTTAAGGGTTAGAAGAAAAAATGGAAATAGACAAATTGCTGACATTGCCAATATAAGCTAAGTGTTTATAAGCTCATTGATTTTGGTATAGTGCAAAAGCAGATAAAAAGACATTTAGTAAGGTTAATTATTGGGTAAGAGGTTCAGCTGGTCTCAGTACAGTCTCTGTGCTGAGAAATGTTGTCTTCTGTAAAGATATTTACAACTGTGCAAATTAAAAAGCAGTACTATGACATATCTGGCAATATTTTAAATCCACTTTAAAAGGTGTAACAGATGGTCTAAAAATCTCTAAGTATCTGAGAAGGGGATTGTTTTACAGATCTAAAGCTAAGGAAATAAGTAATTGTCCAGAAAGACTTTTGAGAAGCTGGCAAGGTCTGATTATTTTAAAAGTGCCTACCTGAAATTCTTATGAAGTATTACAAGCCAAAATTATGCTTTTCTGATTCGTATTAACTTTAGGTGCAGTTTTTTTAGTGGAAACCTCCTTATTCTAGGACCCGCTTCACTCTGCACAATCCTCAGTTTGCTTAGTGAGTTGGCTTGACAACCCTGACAATTTTACCTTTTGTTTGTTCTCATAGTTTAACCTGTTTTGTCTATGCAGCAGACATTATGCAAATACTGTTTTGGTTAAAATGCTCTGTGTTTAAATAAAAAAACCCAAAGCTTTACAGTTTGGAATTAGTAACTGTTTTGTTACCGTGTGGTTGCATTTTGCCATATTCAGAAAGGAGCAACTTCTCTGGAGAGACATAGAACTTCCTGTAGGTGCACCTACTCCCCCTCCTTTTTTCACTGACCTTGGTGTTTGCGCTGTTCTAACAATCCTGCACATCTCTCCACTGCAGGTTTCTTCTGCTGGTTCTTGGAGAGTTCCTGGCTCTTGGGCTATAGTTGCATCAAGGCTTGAGCTTGGGACCACACTCAGTGGGGCAAGGGGGATTATGTGCCATAACCCTCTTAAATGCATCATTTGCAGAGGTGCTGATTGGCTTGGCCTCTGTCAGAGTTGAGTCCAAAATTGGAGCCAAGGAAGCTTCTAGTAGCTTCTTACAGGAGCTCTCTTCATAGCCCCTCCCCTGCTACCAGAAAGACGACTCACAGAAACCTAATAAGGTAACCTAGAAAAAGTCTGTGACTACTACAAGCAAACACTTGATTGCAAGTAGTACAGAACAATGATGACAGATTTGTTGTGAGTTGCACCTAGTGACTATACTGTGTACATTTCAGAAGTTTTACTTCAAACTGGCTCTAGTCAGGACTGTGGACTGACAGTCCATTAGCACTTGAGCACATCTGTTGTATTTCTGGAGCACATATTGAGACTAGTTTTTACACAGTTTGTTCACTACTAGACCTCTCCACAGAGTGAAACAATGCACGTTATGCGGGTAATTGGGGTATACATTTCAGAAATACTCTCTGTTCTGGTAAAATGTTTAAGTGAATGGACTCTGCAAGCCAGAGTCTTCCTTTCTATTGTTTCAAGCCTTAGAGTCTGTCTCTCCAGTATGGAAATGCTTTAACTTCCCACTGAATTTATGGGTAAAATGAGCAGACAGTGAATTATTTAACACAAGTAAGAGGACATGATTTTTTTTTCTGAGAAACTGCCAAACTGTTTTTAATTACACTTTCTAAAAACCCACAGTATGAAGCTGACACTAGCATAAGACATTTCAGTCCATATGGTTGAGTTTGATGAAATTAATGACAGATGAACTGGTGTAATACTGGAACACTGAGCTGTTTTACAGACACCTGTTGGTATATCTACTGGCTAAAATATGAGGGGAAGGTGATATTAAAACTGCCATTCCTAAAGATAAGCTTGAAAAAATACTGTGTTAATGAACTAAATCTGGAGTTTTGAGTTTAAGTACCAGCTTTCCCTGCATTTGTTGTGTAATTCCATTTTGTGACATTTGATGTATTTACCTGATGCATGTAGACAAACCTCGGGTGGTGCTTGTGCTGTAGTCACAGCTAGAAAGGACGACATTGTAAGAAGTTAAAAGCCATGGCATGAATATTTTTGCCTCTGCTAGCTCAGTGACATTGTAAGTAAACTTGATTTCAAGTTCATATTCATAGCACACATACTGCCATGTTGCTTGTCTACTTTGTGGAAAATGTCATGTTTTGGTAACATGTGGTCTTTCACCGGTGTGCATATGCAGAGTCCATACAATATGGTCCATACTGAGGTTGCTTCGGATATGATTACGTGCAAAATACTAAATAACAAGACTTATGAGAAGTCATAATCTTTATTGTTCATAGTTCAAAATAAAGTAGCCCTAGTTCTAGGCAATATACATGTACAAATTTTTCAACAGTACAAAGGATGTTGTACAGGACCAGAGATGGTAATATCAGGAAAAACAACTGAACAGATTTTGGAGATAAAACTAATTCCTCAGGCCACCTGGACTGAGGTACAATAATGGGTTAGGGCAGACAGTACTGCCACAATTGAGACTTTATGGTTCTGCAAATAAAATGGATCTCATCCAGCTGACCAACATCCGTCATAAATACTACATGCATAAAACATTTAGGAAAAAGGTTCTAAAAAAAGAAAAAATGTAGTGACTTACAATGATGTGCCTCCTGGCAGTGTGAATTTCTTTATACTGCTGTACAATAGAAAATGGACTGTCTGGCTATTAAATATGTGAGGCATTTAGCAC
The DNA here is from genome assembly GCF_000695765.1 of Mesitornis unicolor. Taxonomy (NCBI): domain Eukaryota; kingdom Metazoa; phylum Chordata; class Aves; order Mesitornithiformes; family Mesitornithidae; genus Mesitornis; species Mesitornis unicolor. Next base: position 3,604 of record NW_010156822.1, read on the forward strand.
TTCCACTGAAATACCCAGAGGTTGTATTTGTATGGAAACAAGAACTTAAAAGTAAAGGTATTTGCTAATTAAGCCAGCATCCATTTTGAAACGCTGATTAGTACGATTAGTCTGCCTCTGTGCTTGGAGGGTATGGAGGATTGTTGTTTTCATGGCAAAAGGTCTAAAAAACCTAAAATAAAAGTACGGAAGGCCTTGCAGAATACATACTGGTGGGAGGTGGAAATGTTTTAATGAACAGCAAAGTGTATTGTCTTTGAAATATGTACATCTATTCATTATTTATATGAATATAAAAATGCAGATATATTTACTTATTTGCATTTCTGAAGTATCTTCCATGTGGGAATTTCAGTGCTCCACTATAGTTTAACAATAAAACATGAATGTGAGCAACAGCATATTGTTTATATTTGAGCAATGCCTAGAGATATCTTGCTATAAATCAAGACACACACGCATTTCTTCAGAGCAAGTAAACCAGTTCGCCCCTATGTCAACCATAATACCATTTGCCTAAGTTATGCCAAACGTTTGATCTAACTCAGCAAGCATGCAGCAGCAGTTGAGGTACTTTACATATAAACTATCAAGGAAGAAAGCAGAGAATTCTTGTATCAGAAAAATAATATTTTCTTTCTCTTTTTCTCCTAAAACACTCTTGGCCAGAAACCATTTCTTCTAATAAATAAAATGGACCTTGATATAAAGAACCTAAACCAAAGATTGCTCATATCTGTGGTATTTAATGTTATTCAAAATAGTTAAAGGAAATCATACTTACTGATATTACAGCACAGCTTTTTTCTTCAAGGTACCATTTCAGTAGGCCTTGTCAATATCACTCTGGAAAGACTAAAGTTAGGCTGTTCTGAATCCAGCTTTAAAATGCAAAGACAGAACCCTCTTTAAGCAAAGTGTTGTAATATATTCAGCTTGATTTCTTTCAGCAGTGTTTCCAGTGGATTTTTTTCTGCATTTAATTCTTGCCCAAATGTACATTTACTCTTCAGATGCACGGCAAGAAAAAAATAAATGCAAATGTATAATGTTTTTATTTGTATTCTCAGAAAAGCATAACAGACACACAAAGGCCATCTCTGACACTCAGGTTTTTTGTTCAAGACTATGGTATCTTTAGTGTGTCGATGAAACTAAACAAGGGAACAGACTGTATTCTGAACACCTTTAGTTTACATTTTGTTACATTTATCAAAATATTTTTGTTTGTACAAAATTCACATTTTGTACTAAGTACTTACTGTATCTCTTAGACAATATATGAATATTTACTATAGAAGATATTTATCTTACAATTAGATCTTTTACAAGCTATTGCCATTGCTCCCTCTTGCAAGAAGAAAAACATAAATCTGTTTTAATGTTACTGCACATCCTGGGATTTGTCCACAACCTTACAGAACAGTGAGGACAATTTACTACATATACACACTTTCAAATTTCAAACACCCGTGTGCGTTAGTAATGTAAAATGTTTGATTCTTTTAATTTAATCAGGAACTTAACACCATGATGCTCATACCTTAGTAGCTGTAGGCCTTCCTTGGTAGGCAGACTGTCCTGCTTATTGTAGTGTAGCAATATTTTGACTTGTAATAGTTAGTCTCTGTTTTACACTCATGACTCTCTAAAGAACTTAGAAAATGTCAGATTTGAAAAGCTAGGGATTGGCACAGAGTCCTCATAATTTCTTGTTTGACTTTTAATTAAACTGGAATTGAGAAGGTGGATGACTTTCCTGAGCTCCAGTAGTGCTAGTCTCTTAATCACTCACATATACCTACAGCCAACGGTAAGGAAGTGCAATGGAAGTGGTGAGACATTTTGAGTAAAGATTGAATTCTGGAAGTAATTAGATCTTTAAAAAATGGTTTAAAAATAATAAATGCGTATTGCAAGACTTGTAGCTTATCAGACTTTGCTTATTTGCTCTTATCTTTGTTGGCTTAAGACTCAAACTGAAGAAGTGTTAGTGCTCAAAAGAAGATGTTGCTTACTCTCATATAATTTAAAGTTTTGTTCAATTAGTTAGACCAAGTTTGTTCAATGTATCAATACTATGGACAAACTCAAAGGAATTAGTGACCTATGGCCCATTTTCCCTTACAACTGGGGTGACGTGACTTCCTTATGTCACCTATTGGAACTGTTACATGGAAGACCGATAGATAGGTTTACAGTGGGTATTAAACATGACAGATCTAATGATTTCAAGGAAGCTAAGAATGTGCACTGGTAGGAGGAAATATTGAGCTGTTAGCTAACTCTTAAATCAGTCCAGTGGGTGTGGAGAGGCATGTGATGGGTTCTGTACAGAATCAATGGATTTCTGGAACTGATTTATGGCCTTAAAACATTAGGGCTTCATTGGATTTTACTTTCTTTTCCTTGCTTTCTTCTTCTCCCTTCATTTTTTCAAGTATTTAATCTATCAGAATAATTCACAAATAAAGTGTGAAGAGTGAAGGAGGATTCCATTCCCCCTTCTCCCTGATATTTTTCAAGTGGAAGTTAGGCTTTTGATTTTCTAATTTTTCTTCTAAGTTTATCTACTGAAGTCTTTGGAAAATGGGTGGTCTTCTGTAAAAGTCTGAAGGAAAATCACTTTAGATAATAATGTACTTTTGACATAGAAGAGGCTATATTGCTAAAACCTGCCTGATGTCCTTGATCTATGATATTTTCTTAAACATGTCTGCAGATTCAGTCTGAAATAATTGATGTTTCTAAAGAGTGAAACAATGTGATTTGTTTCCATTAATTTTCCTTTTAAAAAAAGAGGAGTGCAAGGGAGGATATTTAGTTTATTTTATCCCCCTAAACTATGTTTTGTGACTTACAGGGACAAAATGTACAGAAATTAGATTTAAAAAAAAATGTTTAAGATAACAATTTCAAGACTTTTAATAGGTAGTAATATCAAATGGATTTATAAATGTGGTGATTTCAGTTTCACAATTAATAAAGTAATAAAGAAAGTGAACTAAAGATTGCTATAGGAATAACTTACCACAGTCTAGTGGTTACTACACTTACTTTGGCTGCTTTGTTTTAGTACTTGTGAATCTAAGCAAACATAATTTGATTTGGGTTCATACTTAATGCACTTCCAGGCTGTGAAATAATTATCTCAGGTGGGAAGTTTTTACTATTGGTATTTAACAGTTGAGAAACGTTTTGTTTTGTTGTCTATGAGCAGATTACATGTTGAATTTGTTTAACTTATGGAAGGTCTTGTTTAGCTTGGAGAAGAGGAGACTGAGGGGAGACCTTATCTCTCTCTATAACTACCTGAAGGAAGGTTGAAGAGAGAGGTGTTGGTCTCTTTTTCCATGTAACTAGTGACAGGACAAGAGGAAATGCCCTCAAGTTGCACTAGGGGAGGTTTAGATTGGATATTAAGAAAAATTTATTTACTGAAAGAATGGTCAAGCACTGGAACAGGCTGCCCAGGGAGGTGGTGGAGTCACCATCCCCGGAGGTGTTCAAGAAGCGTGTGGTTATTGCACTTCAGTACATAGTTTAGTGAGCATGGTGGTGTTAGGTGGACTGCTGGACTCAATAATTTTAGAAGTTTCTTCCAACCTTAGTAATTCTGTGATTCTGTAGAATGTTTCTGGTTCATTTATAATTTTTGCCCTAATCTATAGGAATTAATTAAAAAAGTAGAGATGAAGTTTGGGTAAGGAAATCTCTGATTTAGAGCTAGATTACTTGCTAGTACCTGACACGATTAAACATGCAGAACAATTATAACTGGTAATAAGAACACCAGGTGTATGGCATAAAGCACTATATGCATTTCACAAAACTGTTACAAACATTAATCATTTTTTTCTTAAAGGTAGGATTTAGACTACTCTGCATTAAAAGTCTGTTTATGATATTAGAGATTACTCCTTATTGAAAAGATAAAAGAGAAGTACAGTCTGAAACACGTGGAAAAGTTAAGACAAATGAACAAAGTTTTGCATCATGTACTAAATTATTTTCTAGTTATAGCTTGCACCCGGGGATTTAACATGCTGAAGTTATGCATTTTAGCTTAGCACATTTAAAGGATTTATCCCAAATTTTGTGAATACAAATAAAGTTCTTGATTACAGATGTCCCAGTATAGCAAATTATTACTCATTAATATGTCATAGAGGTTTGTTTGAACCAATTCTGAAAAAGGTTCTGGGTTGCCAGATGCAGATATGATCTTGAAACACTTATGAAGTATTTTCCCAAGTCTGTCAAACTCATTGAAGGTTGTCTTGGACAGATAATTTGTCAAATAATATTAAACTTGGGTTTGTTTCTAAGTTAATGGTTTAGATACATGTTTTAGATTTGACATATACCATAGATGTCTCCTTTATTTTTTTTTCTTAGTCTCTTCTATTCAGTTTTTTTTGAGGCAGGAGTATTTATATATTTATAAATTGGATGGGGAAAAAAAAATCACCACTAGTTATTCCTGATATTCATGCACCTAGTTTCCAGATTTGGAGATGATATACATTGGTAAGAATATGACATATGTTCTGTACGTGAAATTCAACCTGTCTGCTATGTCCCAATCCTAATTTTCATAAACCTTCAAATGTTATTGAACTTTGTAAGTGCTTTACTTATTTAAAACTAAGTTAATAGTGAATGCTCTTTTTTCTGATTAGTATTCTTTTACCTGGTCTAAACTTTGACCTGGCATGTTTAATAGAGACTAGCTGAGGATTGGTGGTTTCCTGACAGTAGCATGTACTTGTTCTCCTGATTACTACTTTTCACGTGCATTTGAATTGCCAGTCCCCCTGATAATGGGCTATATCAGTTTTTAAGCTGTCTCTATCCTGCCTGGCTATTTAAAAGAACATTGTCATCAGCCTACCCTCTACAAGAAATATATTTTATTATTGCAGATCATATTCATTTGAAGTGAAAAAAATAAATTGTGAGAATCAATACTGGCACTATTAAAAAGTAATCAAGTTATCATAGCCTAGTAGTGATCAGACAGCTTGTGCAAGATAGCATACTCTGTGCATTATTTAGGAGAGAGAATTCTATTGGCAATTTAGAATTGCCATCAGTCTTCTATGCCATTTGTTGGATGCTGTTGTCATTTTTAAGAGCACTTGCTATATAATACTATAGATCTGGTAGCAAATTCAGACTTTTGGAATCCAATGTGGATTTTCTTCTAAAGTGATTTATTCCAAGTATTTAATATCATTATTTTTGTCAAATGGCTGAGCTTGCAGTATGCTTGTTGTACCTTTTCTTTTCCTTCCCTTATTCTGTTATGCTGCACATACTTTATTTTTTTCAAATATCGGAAAGAGGTCAAACTGTGTAATTTTGCTCCAGCAGATGTTGAAGGTTCCAAAGGCTCAAGTGAAATAATGGATTGGAAACATGATATTATAATGTTATTATTTAAATATTGATTTTATTTATTTTTATTAACATTGTTAGCATGGAAATATTACTCTTCTTTAATTCATAACTTTGTATTTGAGGAAAAAATATGCAACAGAAAATGTAAACTGATAGTACAAAAATGTTCTCAAGTACTGAGAGGAGAAAAGACCACACTATTTCTTTTTGACAAGTTTTGGTTTTTTTCTCATCCAGGACTTATATATTCACTTTATCCCCTCGTCCTGCATCTTGTTTGTTCACTGTGAATAACAGCTCTTTAGTCTCCTTTCAATAAAATAAGTATGTTCTATTCACTTCTGTCTTTTCTATAGCCCAGTTCTGTAATCTTCTACTTTATCCTTACCTACTTCCTTTTCTTTTCTCCTCTCAATGTAGCATTCATCAGCTCCTATAATCCAAAGCTCACTCTGGTTTTTCTCTGTGTTAGTTTAGATTTTGTTCTGTTACAGTTTTTTCTTACTGACCAGTGGGATACCTCACATTTTCTTAAGAGGACTCAGCCACCACAACATTATAGTCAGGGATTTCTGAAAACATTGAGAGAAATTATCTGGACAGCAGTAGAAGCTCTTATTTCATGTGAGAAAGGAAGAAATACTTTCCAGATACAGCTGAACACTGGATCCCCATTTTCCTAAGAGAGTTTCTAAATTAATGGTTTCTACCATAAACATTCTCACTCGGGTAAATACTGTATGTTTTGCAGGTAGACAACAGCCTTGAGGTAACAATGAAGGTGATCCACTTCTGTCAAATCAGTATTCAGGAAACTTTTGTCTTCAGGCCTTTATTCTCCATTTTTATTTTCTGCCCACACGAAACCTTTTGTCTCTCGTCGCCCAAGTCTAGCTGTCAGTTTTTCATTATTACAGAAATCCTCAGCCCTCTGAAGACAGTGGTTTTGCTTCATTCTCTGTTCATGACTATGACCTTCTCTAAGACTTTTCCATCTATTTCATGTCCTTACCACAGATACGAATGAAAATTTAGTCTGTTTCTATTAGCAGGATGGATGGAATTGTTCTTCAGTTGTACCCAAGCACTTCTGTATTAGATCAAATTGCTTCATGGTTAGCCAGAATGTCTTTCAATTTTTTTTCCTCCCTCTATCACAAGGATTACTGATAGCTCAAATACTGACAGTAGTTCTACTGAAGATGCTAATTTTTTTCTAAACTTATTGCTTCTTGATACCGAGGTTAATGAATAATAAACTAATTATTTTTTTTTAGGTGAAATTGTGGCATTAGATTTAAAAAAAAGTCAACATGGATTTAGATGGGAATTAATTATATGAGCTATCATTCAGAAGTTTGATAGTGGTTTGGCTTAAAAAAAAGATCTTAATGTTTTGTGTTTTTTGCATGCTAGCTTTTCTGAAAAGGGATATATTTTGAAGTATTTCTAATGTAAATGTAATGTCAACATTAAGTCTAGATTACAAATATTCTTTCATTCACAATATTAAGTTTTTATAATTGTTTACAAGAAGTGGAGCGTTAAATCAGGCAACTTTGTCAGCCCCAATATTATAGCAAGATTACTGTAAAATTAAATGCTACATATAGGAACCTCATATTTTAGTGAGTGTTTTATTTATATAATTTCCAACGTCAGAGTATGACTATGATAGCAGCTTTCAAGAAGGGAACTTTGCTTTATTTGTGGTGCATGGCAAGAGATGGTAAAAGACTTCAGTACTCTAGTATTTTGAGACATTTTGTGCAGACAGCCTGATGGAAAAAGATCTAGTAGTGTGGCTGCTGTAATTTGCCTTCCCAGTCAATGGAAAGAAGAGGGAGAAAAGTAGCATGAAACTGCTTCCAGCTTTGAGGTATGGAATTGATGGAAAGTTTATACCTAGTATGTTCCTATGTAGTCAGTTCTTTACAACAGCTAAAGTGAGTATGTAAGAAAAGACTAGCAGTCGCTGTGAATGGATCATAACCCTTGTTGAGCCTGAAAGTTCTTATAAGCATATTTTAAGAGCAGTGCATCTAAGCCCAAGACTTTTGCATTCATATTAACTTAAAAAAAGGTTATTATTTACAAAAAGTGCTTTTTTTCACTGTGCTAATTTAATTTTGTGCCTGGTTTTTCCCCCCATCTATAGACATTCTCTCAGGTTTCACTTTGCTAGAACTTGTTATAATTTATAAATATGATTATACAGTCCAGGAGCTTGTGTCATTTCCTACAGGCTTGTTCTTCTAGAGTATTATCAGTGTTTTCTTCTCCATGTCAAGTATTCAAAAAAGAAATAATCCAAAGTCTAATACTGATAGAATAATCATCTTTTAATAATCTTCTCTTGCTTTGGTTAAATTTGTCTGATAGTTTTGGAGAGAAAGGCCATCTCTTTTGAGCTTCATTGCTTTATCATTGTTTTAATTCTATAATGAAAACTGTGTTTTTGGATATGAAAAATTCTGAAGATATCAAGTGGTTAAAATGACTCTCACCCATAGTATTTTTACTAGTTGGCTGATACACTCCAGCTTTTTGTTCCTAATCATTGAATAAGCCTCCTCCAACCTTGATACAAATACAAAAATGAGTCATAGATAATTTGAACCACATGATTTACTTCTGCAAAGTTTTCATTGCTTTTTAAGCTTCACTTGCCTTTGACATTTACTTCCTGCTTTAGCCACTCATGTGTTTCTCTCTGAAGGCTTCCACATCTGCTAGAGGCAGGGAATTAAGCTGTTGCAGTTCTGGTTACCCCCTCCCTGGAAGTGTTTAAGGCCAGGTTGGACAGGACTTTGAGCAACCTGGTCTAGTGGGAGGTGTCCCTGCCCATGGCAGTGATTTGGACTAGATGATCAAACTATTCTATGATTCATGTAACATAAAAGTAAGACAATTTGTTAGCAATTAACCTGAATGAATCTGCTACTATTCTCCCAGATATAAGAAAGCTCGTGTTCTGGTACTGTGCTTTCTACAAGGTATAATATTATTCAACGTGTTCCCTCACAGTCAGCAATAGGGACTTACTTCTTCATGGTGCCCCATTACTGTAAAGCTAAACTTAACTAAACAACTAAATATTGAATAACGAACAGGAAGCTTAGTTTTAGCAACACATACATCTCTATATCAAATTCGTCAAAGTTGCATAATATATAATTAGTCTTAATATCAGGCTTTCTTCTCTTTATTTTATTGACTGACTTTCTTATTTCCAAGAAGGTAAGCATTCTGAATTCCAGACACATCTTGAACTGCCAATTCTACTTTTGCTGGAGTAGTGTGAGAGTATTTCAGTAGATGCCTCATTCAAAACAGATTCAGTCATGAAAAACATGTGTGAGCATGATGGTACAGAATTTTTGGGCTGAAGGAAAACAAGGGTATTTCTATTCCTAGTGCCCCTTTCTTCATTTCAAGTGATCCTGAATTCAGAAAATTGGAACCTGTTCTGTGCACCAACCATGTGTTTTCTGAAAATGAGCTCAAATTTTTAAACAAAGGAGAAATGATACATTTAAAATAATAAATAATAAAAAACCAAAACACCCTCAACAAAACAAACAACCCCAAAGCAGCTTGAAAGCAGCTTGAAAGCTGATTATTTTGACAGTAAGAAGTGGACACCTCTTGAGATTTATATAGTTTTACAAAACTTTGACTGCTGTGGTGGAAGACTTGTCTATGGCTGTTTAGTTTTCTTCTAAGTGTTTTCTTGCTTCTACCACAAAATACAAATTTATAAACAAATCATAAATCCAGCTAGAGAAGGAAGCAATGACATGACTATGAGTTCTTTCATAAATAACTAACTAGATAGGTAGATAAAGATGCAGCTTAACAGAAATAATATTTTTTTTTAAAAAAACAAACCAGTCACTTAGTACAGGCAATAAATATTTCTTTTTCATGTTTAAGTAAGAAAAACTGAGAAGCAGAGTTACACATGTGAAATCCCATTTGCTGTAGTATAGGGTAATATGCATCTATTTATATTTCATATGAAGAAATTTGCAGGTTTAGCATGTAGACATCTAAGACTTCTGATGTCTTTTTGTTTTCTTTTTACTACTTGTAAGTGATTGGGTGATGTAAATGATTCTACAAAAAATGGCACAGCTATCACTTTGCATAACAACATTACCTGATTTTTCAAATTAATTTTGTGATGTTTTGCAGAATGGCATAAGGATCCACATGAATTCAAGTCATGGATACATGACCGGTGTTTGGGTAAGAGATTAGTTTTTCAAGATGAAGTAAATGCAGTACTAAAAATTAACAGTGCTTTTGTTATTGTCCATGTAAGATTTTCCTTTCATAGCATGTGTGAAAACAACCCTTAGGCTAATCACATAGAAGTGCTAAAACAAAAAAAAAGCATACTTGGAATAAAATTATAGTATCATGATCTTTTTCATAGTATGCCTTCTGGGGAAGGACAGAGAAGGGAAGAAAGGGCAATTTTCCGACAGATTAAAAAAAAATCACTATTATGAAAAATACTGTCATGTTTCCTGTTTTTGTTTGCCTTTTTTTATCTTAATGTACTACAGTCCAGTAGTAATGTTGTTGAATGATACTAAGAACACATTATTATCCACCTTCTACTTTCTGTTTAAGTGAACACATGTTCAAAGGCAAATAATAAGATCTATTTTTAAGGCAGCTATAAGATTTGTTCACATAAGTGCTATCCCTTCTCATTTATTCCGGGTCAAGTAAGTTTGCCCTAAAATTTTGTTAATGGCCAGTTTTTAAAAAGAAAAAACAGACAAACAAATGAAAGATCCACAACAGAAAACCAAACAAAAACTGCCACAAAACCCCCACATCACCTTAAAACCCTGTTGATATTCAATCAACTATATACACAAAAATCCCAATTTTGGTGTCACATAATATACAGTATATCCTGTGTCAGAAGCTTTAGGTAGGATTAGAAGAAAGTTATTTGCTAGAGATACTGGGTTTGTCACACACTGGGTTTGTCTAGTTTGAAGAAAAGAGGCTGAGGTGTAACTTCATTGCTCTTTACAGCTTTCTGAGGAGGGGAAGTGGAGAGGGAGGTGCTGATCTCTTCTCCCTGAGATCCAGTGACAGGACATTGGAATGGTTCAAAGCTGCACCAGGAGAGGTTTAGACTGGACAGTAGGAAGCATTTCTCTACCAAGAGGGTGGTCAAACACTTAAACAGGCTTCCTAGAGAGGTGATCATTGCTCCAAGCCTGTCAGTTTTAAAAGGCATTTGGACAGTGTCTTTAAGATCTTTGAACTTTTAGTCACCCTGAAGTGGTCAGGCAGTTCGACTAGATGATCACTGTAGGTTCCTTGCACCTCACCTATTCTGTTCTGTTCTAGATTACTCTGTGTCATTGGTACTTCTCTCCTTATTATCTGATTATTTTGTGTTCACATGCTTTAGTTCTGCATGTTGATAAATTCACACAGACCACATTTCGTTTGCATTCACATCTTCCCCTCCTCACTTTATGGTGTGGTTAAAGTATGCTTTATTTTACAAGTGGAGGTTCCCTACATTATATTTGTATATGCTGACCATGAACAGGTGGTTAAATGAATTCTTTTCACACCAGTTGATACCTGAACAAGTTTTCTTCGATAAATGTTTCAGGGTAAAATTTCTCCTTATTTTCTGTGTGGAAAACTTCATGCCTGTGACAAATGAAGGCTAAAGCAAAACAGTTTCCGAAAGTACTGCTATGTGTGATTTCTTTAATCTAGCACAATGAGTTATGAAGAAATTAAAAACTTGCAGCTACAACTTTGACCTATAATCCAATGATACTACCAGATATTTTTTTTTTCTGATGTGGCATTTATACCATCTGTTTCACTGAAAAACTGCGTATTTTTAAATAAACAACTCCATCTAAAGTATCCCTTATTCAATATTTGTTGTATATGAGACTTTTTTTTTTGGTCACACTAAAATGTTGTCTCCAGTGACATGGATGAAGAAACAGTCATCTTGGAACAAATAATAAGCCTTAGTTAAAAGGATTATAGGTATAATTAAAAAAAAATTCAGCAACTATAGAGGCTCTACCAGTTTAATGCTTACTTAGAAGAAAAGTGGTATATTGATTGGAAATTTGTTGTAGGATTATTATTATAGGTTCACTTTTATTGCTTTCTTGAAACAGTTTTGCACACCCGTGTTCTTTTCATCCCATGGCTCTCTTCAGGTAATTTAGAAAAAAGAAATGTTAGAAAGACTGTTAAAGAAAATATGGAAGATGTTGTTTTATTTCTATACTGGTTCTGTCATCCAGAAAATTATATAAATACTGTATAAGAAGTGGTACCTGGAAAGTAAAACTAAACTGGGATTCAAGGATGGCCTCCAGAAATGGGCAGATATAATTATCCAAATTTCTATGTAACAGCAGTCTATGATTATACTTCCAGATATTTCAAAACAATGCATGCAAAGTAGCTCAATATTCTGGATAACATACTGCCTCTTGGCTTGTTAATGAAAATATAGAAAATGAGAATTTTAGACACGTATAAAAATGAGGATCCAGTAGCACAGTCTGTACTTACAGTAAGAATCAACTCTCTGGCTTATCTGACAGGTCCAGAAGTGATTTTTCCAGAGACAGTAATTTTAATGACCTACAAAATCAAGCTTATAATAATGAAAATTTGAGAAATGCCCCTGGAATTAGTGATGAGGAAGAAAAACTGGTAAATAAGAAATCTGAAGAAGTAAAGCCTATGTAACAGGTAAAATTGATAAATTTGAGTTCCCTTATTAGTTAGAGGAGAGAGGTAGTTCTGCAGATCTGAAGGGTGGGGCAAATTGTACAAACACACTGTCTGAAAACTGGAAGTCTGGTCTAGTACCTTAGATTACCTGTTTTTTTGGTGATTAAAATTAGGGGAGATGAACAACATTGTTTATTGCTTATATTTTTTGGTGCGTACTCTAAATTTGAGGCTAATCTAGGATGGGATTCTCTGTAAATTTTCTTTTTTTAAAATGCCTTGATTTTATCTTAGTGAAGAATAAGATTTTTCTATTTTAAACTGTGAAAATATTTGAAGTAAAATACTTTTAGTTCACATATTTAGTTCAATATAATTCATTATATGTTAACATTATAACTGTACATATAAATATTTCGTGTATATATCTGTGTATATAGAGTATATGCCATTTATATGTAAAATTATTATTTTTTTAGTCATTTTTTATTTTGCCATAACAGATTGCAAGTGAGATTAATTTTCTGTTCTCTTCATTTAGCTAAATTTCATTGTTTCCCATTTGGACTAATTCATTAGACTAATTGCTTTTTGAGTTGGAGAATCAAATACATTACTACTTGTTCACGGCATCATAGCTAGTTGTCCTTATTGCTAGTGGCCCTTCTGGAAACCATAGTGTTTGAAAAATTACTGATAATCCTGAAAAAATAAATCACATAAAATGAAATTTAATGTGTTCTTATTGATTTTGTTATAGATGCCACTTTTCCACATGATAGTCAAACCCACTTTGCTATGATGATGATCTGTTCAAAGTAATTCACGCATCAGTACTTTAAAAGTGTAATTGTAATATAGTAGTACCTGAGGTCTCACAGCGACACACCTAGCAGTAAAACTGCTGCTGGCTTTGTAAGCTCCAGTACATGTCTTTATTAGAAAGAGTTTGGCCTTGTTTCACTTCAGTAATCAGAAGCTGTATAATACAATAACCATTTATGCTTGTTCTCTCTGCATATCATTGAAAGGTTTCATTGAAAAATAACCCAGCTATTCAGGAATATGTAACTGTATTGCAGTAGATAGTAAGTAATATAATAAAATATAATAATATAGATACAGTTGAATAGAAGTTGTAATGTGTGTGTACAAAAATATATACACTTATATGTAAAAGTGTGTATGAGTGTCATAGACCACTTCTAGTTGCATTTTTTTTTTTTTTGGAGTATTGCATGTATAAAGAAAGCATTGATACATCTTTTAATGCTATTTAAGGGACTCCAGACATCCATCTTCTCAATGGAATAAAAATAAATGTGACTAAATGTCCTCAGCAGCTTTGAAAATTTTAATCATGACTGATAAATTATGTAATAGCCGATTCCTGAATCAGCAAAAATATTAAAGCTAAAATGCAGAGGGTCAATATATTTTGGTGGAAGTAAATACTACTACTGTCTGAATTCTATTGCGTAACTGTGTAAAATTCTCATGTATTTTACTTCCATAAAATTACATAACCCTAGCAGGTTTAAATTGTAAGGGATAAAGAAAGAAACTTAGTTGAAAACAGCTATTTGACATTACAGCATTGCTTAGAGGATCTTTGACACAATTGAAGGTTTATGGTTTAATCATGTGACTCCTTATGAAATTCAGGAATAGAATTTTAGAAGTGTCGACTATAAACAAAGATTTGTTTCGCAGGATGAATGGTGGAAGTCTTCATAGGTTAAACTGCATCTAGATTCCTTCTGTGTTAACTTCCTACGATTGAATGATTGTAACTCTTTACAAACAAGCCAAAAATCTACTTTGAAATAAAACATGCCCACTTCTGATTAACAGACTTATAGACAATGAACTGGGTTTTAATTAATTTCAGTTTTCTTCCTTTCCTTTTACCTTAGCATTCTCTCATCCTATCTGTCTCCTGTAGTAAATGGAACAAGTGAAAATATTGAAATAGAAAGGAAGGAAATGGAAGGACTATGCATACACAACTAAATTTCAGGTTCAAACTTTTATTTCAACTATTTCTAAAGCCATAACCAACAAAAGAAATAAAGTTTATATATGCCTTCAATAAAATGCCTTTACTGCATAGATGAAATACAATATATTACCAAAATACATTTAGATATAGCAAATAAATATTGCACTACAAAACCCAATATAAAACAACCAATATTTTTGTGTACATAGAAGTAGTTAATAATATAAATGTGTTAATGAGGGAAGATAATGCCTGTTTATTGTGCTTACAGTTAAAAGGAAAGATAAGTCTAGTTGCTTTATGTAATTTAGGTTTTTTTCCACCTTCTTGATTATAGAATACACTGAACTGTGCCGTGTATAGGTCATCTGACAAACAATTTTAAACAAATTTATTTTGACTGTGATGACTAAACACAGGGATATGAGCCACATGAATAATTCTTTTCATTAAGTATTCTTTATTACTAGAAGGCTGTCTCCAGGATCTGCCCTTAGTAACTGCTAAAGACACCATTCACTCATAAGAGATTTAAATGTCATTGCTTAGAAGCGTATTCATCATAATTTCCAATTTTTGTGTCTTTCCATTTGCCATATATACAGGCAGATATACCTTAGTCACTCAAGCACTTATTTATTTCTAATGAATTTTTAGTCCTGTAAACAAACAAAACCCCAAACAACAACTACAAAAAGAAACAAAAACTGAAAATTGCAATTTAAATTCTTTGTTAAAACATAATCACTTATAAATACTGTTTATTTGTACCATGGTCACAGTTCAGTAAAGTATAATGTAGTACCTCGATAATAAATCTTCTGTGGAAAGGAAAATAATACTTCAATGCAAGAGAAAATATACTCTAAAATATAAAATTCTGAACTAGTACTTACTGTGATATTTGTTTGTTTCTTCTCCCAAATGATGGCAATGTTATGCAAGTCCTTCCCACACCTTATACACATTGTATTTTCTTTCGTGTTTTGAAATCACTGTGTGAAAAAGGTGAGATTAAATTAGTGTTTCAGAATAATTCTTAAAAATCTAAAAGCTAGATGTTTTTTTAAAAATTTGAAGTTAAGGACTAAAAACCTACGCTATCTGCTATTTGATGTTTCTTTACAGTCATCTCATCTGATTTAGAACTTGTAATTTGCTCCTCTGCTTCTCTGTAAGGAGTTATTCCATTATGATACAGTCTAGCAAAGGTGTGGAAAAAAACCAATACACATTTGCATGAATATTTAATACTTTGATTACTGATGATAGTTTATAAAAATAGTTGTTTACTTATAGGTTAATAATGTAACAGCAATTAATAAAAACAATAATACGTATTCTAATAATTATAATCTACAACTTAGAGGAGTTATTAATGTCATTGTTTTATAAATTGAATTTTTCTCATGTTCTTTTCTTAGTTACCTTATACAGTTGTTTAACCGTTAATTAAAAAATAGATGTTCATATATATAAAACCCCTCTGAAATTAGCTGTTCTGTTTCCTGCTTAGATATGTCAAAAGTGTCAATCGAAGGTCACAGAAAACGCAGCATTTATACTCAAGTTGTCAGCTGTGCTGTTTAATTCTTCTGGTTTTAAACACAGGGACTCTCCAGAAAGTCTGACTAGTGCCAAAGTGGTAAAATTAGTTTACTGGCTAAAATTTTGCTTAGAAGAAACAA
Source organism: Mesitornis unicolor (assembly GCF_000695765.1). NCBI lineage: Eukaryota > Metazoa > Chordata > Aves > Mesitornithiformes > Mesitornithidae > Mesitornis > Mesitornis unicolor. Next base: position 19,450 of record NW_010156822.1, read on the forward strand.
TTTTCTTGTTTTTCCTACATTCATGCAGTCTGTTTCAGTTCTTCACTTTCCCCAAATGCATCTTATGAGAGGATGACTTCTAATAGTTTCCATTTTACTTGTCTAAAGTGTATCATGACCTAAAATGGTGCAGTAGAGAATGTGTGTTAAAGTCAGAATTTGTTTGAACTCTTGCATGAGAGTTAGTTATGTTTTAATGTAATTCAGCAATAGTATTTATATCAGATCTAAGTTGCTAAACTTCTAATTTCAGAGCAGACTGTGCAAGAAGGATTTTATTACCTTTTGAAATATGAAGTGGATATATATTTTTATTGTGGCGTAATGCTTTCAATGAGATAAAATTATTTCATTTTGTGTATATGTCCTAATGAGACGTAAATCTAAGTTTGTGTTCAATATATCTGATTTACACAAATGTTTGCCAAGTTATGCAAGCCTCTAAGTTAGGTACATACTATTTGTTTCTTACAGTACTTTAATTTTTGCTAGTCAAGCTTTGTTGGTATGAAATTTGAGATGGTAAATATGAATAAAGTTTGAAAAAAATAATACTAAATATAAGCCCATGTCTGGAATTCAGAATAAAATGATGGTTAAAGGATATTTTCATGGCCGCAAAACTTGACACACCCGTTTTGCACTGACTTTTCCAGTTTTCTATCCCTGTATTTGAATTTGTACTAATTTTTACCTTTGTACTGTTTTCAAGGAAGCCAGAAATGTTGTGTTTTGACAAAATTTATAAATACAAATCACCAGAGAGTAATTAGCTGGTGTCTTTGGGATATTCTTGCTATAGAAGAGTTAAGTCATCCAGGTGTCCTCATCTTTGTCTGTTTGACTTGTGTCTGCTTCCCCCACACACACCAGCATATTTCTTTCTAGTCACTCTCCTTTTCTTGGAAATCTGGCACATGGCCACAACAGGACTGAAGAACTTTTAGATGTAGAAGAGACCTATTTGCCCCCAGTGCTGTGAAACAAGCAGTGCTGCAAGCATGCAGCACAAGCTGTACTACCTCTACATACTATTGTCTGTCTCTTCCTGTCTGCTAATGGCTTCATCACCTTCTTCAGTCAGGTTAGAAAAGCCTGCTATTTAAAATAAAAAAGGAAACAGTGTCCACCAACACTTTTATGCCTATAATATTATTCATTTTTTTATAGCTCCTTCCATTTGAAAATTTCAGTCATAAATCTTAGTTAAGTGTTGCAATATTCTTAATAAGTCATCCTATTTTTTTCTCACGGGTAAAAAATACAAAGAGACTGTCCCTAGAACCTAGACAGCAAGCAGGAACAAAGTGAAGGATACTTACTCAGAAAATCCTCATGTGAGCACAAGAAGAACTTGCATCTTTTATAGTCTAATTCCAGGTTACACGTGAATTAATTTGTGGGCAATCTCTCAATGACAGGAGAAGTTTGTCTTGATAATTGCCTTCCAGTCAAGCCCATGCTTATGAACTAAAGTTTAAAGATTTAACACATCTTTTTTAATTTTAGCTTATTAATTATGTTATTGCTTACAAACAAACAAACAAACAATACCCTTCTAGCCCACAAAAAACAAAACTGTTTTCGTATTATAAGGAAACGTCACCTCTTTAGTGTACTATGAGAGCATATACTGCTAGTACTCACTTAAGATCAATTCACAGTGTAGGTCAAATAAGGAAAATGACTTAATGGTATCAAAAAGATCACATTTGTAGAATTATACAATTGAAGTGTATTTCCATTCCTGAATGCTACAGATAATTCTGGATTAATTACTTTTCATTAAGTCTTTTACAACATGTGCAGATTATTCAAACTTATCACCTATCTTAGTTTGAGACTTACATAGCAGCAACCTGAGAGGAAGAGTAAATCTACAAGGAGAAATATGTTCAAAGAGGTTTGGACTTTACAGGGAAAAACATATATTTATGCAAGTGACAGTTCCCACATGTAGATATCTTACTACAGCCTAATGTGAAACTGGAAATGAAGTCTCTGAATTAGAATTCTACCAGAAGAAAAATTTATTTTCTGTGTGAAGGAGGGTCATAAATTGAACAAAACATAAATGAAGAAACAAATTATGTCAATTTATTTTAATGGCTCTTGAAAACTTTCTTTAAGACATTAGTGTTCAAGAAGAATAAAAGATCTTAAGTTATATACATAGTAGAGATTTAACGGTGTAAAATTCTTATTGATTTCTGCCAAATGTAATAATATAATTTTATTCAAACATTTTAGAATACCTGTCTGGTTTAAGACAGCCAAGGCAGGTTATATACTGTGACCGGGAGAGATGGCCAACAGGGTTTTGTGATGGATTGCTCAGAAATTTGAGGGTTGTGGAAATGGACATGTTGGGAAGTAATCTTTACAATTATTTTCAAAGCAAATCAGTCTTTCAGGAAGTGGATTAGAAGTAGAAAAAAAATTCAAGCTGACTAAATATATGTTTATATATTATAAAAAATATAGGTATGTATAGAAAGCTGTTGTATATATAAAGGTTATATATAACCCCAACCCTTACAAAACCACAGCAGCTACATACATAAATGAATTAAAAAATGAAATAAATGTAGTTTCTAATGTGTCTAAGCAACTGGATTAGTTTTTAAAAAATAAAGGAGAATTTCTCACTAGAACTGTTGATGAAAAGTCAGCAAAGGAATAGCTGCAAAACCTGATTATGTCTCAGATAAATCAACAGTTCCAAGTATATGTGTGAACGCGTGTGTGCATATTTATGAATGTAAAAAGTATTTTCTAAGAATGTTTTAATATTTACACTCACAAGGTGCTCTGAAAATTCACAACTAAGAGGAAACTTCACAATAGAATTGCAGAATTATAGAATTGTTTGGTTTGAAATGCCTTTAAGATCATTGAATCCAGCCATAACCTGTCTACTACTAAGCCATGTCTCTAAGCACCTGATCTACCCATCTTTTAAATACCTCCAGGAATGGTGACTTGACCACTGCTCTGGGCACCCTGTTCCAAAGCCTGATAACTTTTTGGAATGGGCTGATCATCTGGAAAATCTTATTTTACCTCAGAGATAACAAGTAAACACTGGAAGGTTGCGGATGCCCCCTCCCTGGAAGTGTTCAAAGGCAGATTGGACAGGGCTTTGAGAAACCTGATCTAAGGGGAGGTGTCCCTGCCCATGGCAGAAGGGTTGGAACTAGATGATCATTAAGATCCCTTCCAACCCAAACCATTCTATGATTCCATGATTCTGTGACATTATGATATTATAAGGAGGGTTGTGTCTATATAGTCATATAAAACTGTCACTGAATACTTCAGTGAACAGTAAAGTACACAGAGAATAGTAAAACTGAATGCATGAAAGGATACTAAAACTAGAAGGAATTATGAAAAGATATAGGACAAATAAGACAAAAGTTCTTTCTCCATTTCCTCTACATGTCTGAACAAAACCTGTCTTTTTCAAATACAGTGTGTACATGAAGGAAATAATTTCCTTATATTTTGCTGACATAAATTGAAAGGTTGACCTTTCAAGGAGGTGAGATCTTCTGTAGAAGACAACATTATGAATCTCTGTAAAGGAAACCTCTTTTACTTTGGCTTAGTATCACCCTACCCTGACTACTGTTTGTTCTGAATCAGTCACATCCTGGGGCAAAGTAGATCATGGCTGAGCTGCAACAACTCCGTCATTCTTTAATTCCCAACTGTTAAAATCCTCTGCAACCCTTAGGCGATTTTTAAAGGAATTAATCCCTTGTCAGACTCATGGTTCAACAACTCTGGTTTTTGTAACAATATTTTCTATCCCCATTCTTTGCAGCAGGCAGATTGTTTACTAAGTATTTTTAAAGAAAATGGACAAACCTGTGGGAGAAAATAAAATCAAACATGTTAAGTACAAAGGGACTCCTTCATCATTAGGAATCCTTTGCAGTGTTGGAGATTATGAGAGTACCCTAGAAGAGTATCATTCAGTTGTTGGCCTTTTATTTTGGAGGAATCCACTTGTGGATACTGTTGGAGAGAGAATTCAGGGCAGGATGGTCTGACTTCTTTGACCATTCCTGTGATTTCTTTGATAACTATATATGTTCCCATATATTATATATATTCTCACACAAATTTTAAAATAATTGTAGAAAAATATGAATGTAGAAAAATAACTTTTGTTGTGTTTTATAACATTTGTAATAAAGTGAAATTTCTCCAATTCCATCCCAAGTTCAGTTCAGAAACTATATGTCAATACATTAGATTTTAGTTGCTTTAATGTTGTAAGAATGTTGAAGGTTCTGACTTCCAGTACTAAAGTTGTTCTGAAAAAAATTGTTGATGCTTAATTGAAAGATCTAGTTTTTAAATAATCCCAATATATAAACTCATTAGTAGACTTAGATTTTCAAGCAGTTTGAACTACACCAAGAAAAATAAGATCATTTAAATTGGGGTGAAGGGAAGGAGATCTCCCATATTACTGTCTTTTAGAGTGTTTGAATTGTGTGTGCTGATACTGATGTGAGAAATAAAGAGAATATATTAATTTCTGAAGCTGTTGAAAATCCTGTCAAGTTTTAGAAAAGTTCAGGGGTGGAGAACAAGTTACTGTTCATCTAAAGATCCAACTCTATTTGGTAGCTGAAGACAGAGTGAATCATTCCAGACATTCTGAAAAATCATGGTGATGAGCTTTCAAATCCAGTGTTGGATATTTATATTTTCAAGGATGACTTCACAAAAAAGTGTGCTACTAAGAACATGTTTAATAAAGAATACTTGTGAGATATGGAGTCTCTAAAGTTTGTATGACTCCGAGCAAAATTTTATGGGCTCCAAAAGCCAGCTGAGCAACCATGAAAAGGAAATAAAATCTCTAAAAAGACACTTTGTATACAGTACTGTGCAAGGGAGCATTTATATATTGAGTCAAACTAATAATCCATGACATTTTTAATATAATCTGTTCTAAAGTGAACATGTGCAAATGACCCTCTGTGTACTTCATGTTTTGCCCTTGCGGTGAAGGGAAGCAGTTTTATGTTGCAAAGCATGTTGTACAATTATATCAAAATCAATAATGTGCTACAAGTGTATTTGGGCCCTTTTCTTTAAAAGTCTTTGATCCAGAGTTCCCATCTGTACCTAATTGTACCCTACACTCAGTCATTTGTCCATTAAATTACAGGTGAGGAGTGTTGAGCATTGTTGAACCCCTGAAAAATTTTTGAGTAGCTCAATACAAGGTTGCTTGACCTAGGTGTTTGTGTAATTATGATACAGAATCATAGAATCATAGAGTGGTTTGAGTTGGGAGGGACCTTTAATGGTCATCCAGTCCAACCCCCCTGCAGCGAGCAGGGATAATGTTACCAGATCAGGTTGCTCAGAGCCCCATCAAGCCTGACCTTGAATATCTCCAGGAATGGGGCCTCCACCATCTCTCTGGGCAACCTGTTCCAGTGATCTACCACTCTCATATTGAAAAACTTTTTCCTAATATCCAACCTAAATCTACCCTTTTATACTTTAAAACCATTACCCCTCGTCCTATTGCTACATGCCCTAGTGAACAGCACTTCCCCAGCTTTCTTATAGGCACCTTTCAGGTACTGAAAATATATAGCAAAAATTTATTAGAAAAATGCTTTGTTCAATGGCCTTCAAGCTGCCTAGAGAGTAAATTCCAGAACAAGCAGAATGTTTAACAGAGATTAATAAATGTGAGCAATATTGCAGCAATAACTTTTTACAGGGAATACGGACATCTTACTTTCACAGGTCAAGGCACCACTCACTTGAAAGTGTTTCTTGCATGCAAAGTAATGGGCAGTATGACGTCTTTCTCTACCTCCTTCATTAGCAGGCAAGTCAGAAAAGAGCACTCAAGACAGATTTAGTATTTGAAAATGGTACAGTTGCTCCAGCAGCAAAAAGTGTCTTTGAAACTCTATGATCAGGAAATGTTACAGCTCTGCTAGGGACAGGGAAACAGAGTCTGAAAAAACACTTGAGGTAAAGTCTCATGAGAATAGCAGAATGCTAGCAATTTATTTATATTAAAATACAGTTGAACTGTGATTTTATAGATTTCTGCATGTGTAGCCAGAGTCTGGCCCAAAGAGGACATTAATAGCCCTCTCCTCAATAAATACAAATGACGAAGTGCAGAATGAACTTGTCAATACAATTTCCACCCAATGTCATTCCTCTATAGAAGTCACTATAACTAGATGAAACTGCCTTCACATTATTTAGAAGACATTTTAAATCATTTAATCATAAGCAAATGTCAGAGTATTTTTGCAATCAAAACTAGAGCCTGCAACCTGTGTATCTGAAGCATCTTTAAGGATATTACAGAAAATCTCAAATCATAACATGCTTCCAAAGCAAGGGTGGTATGTATTTTTAGCGCCATTTCACACATGAGAAGCAGAAGTGCAATAACTAGAACTAAACCACCCAAAATCCTAAAAACACTTTGACTGAAACTTTCATCTAACCAATCTTTCTGAGTCTGACACATGAAAAAGGACAGAGTAGCACCTCTCTGTTTTTTAATTTTGCCTTTTCTCACCCTGCATCTGAGCTAGAGGCTGTAATTTAGCATTGTAAGAGAAGCCTGTCACAGTCTCCTTTCCATGATGCAGACTAGTCTGATTTCAAACTCATTTCAGATCCAAAGCATTGTATAACAATGAATGCCACAAGATGAAATCCACAAGATGTTCACTATGATGAAAAAGTATGTATATTTGTTTTAACATTTCTGTCTACTAACTTTGTATTTCCTAATTCTGTCATGAAAAAACATGAATAATTATTCTTTGTTCCCTCTTCATAATTTTAAATAACTAAGCATTCATGTTTCAAAGCCAATGTGTCAAGGTTGGTTTAGAACTGAAAGCGATCCATATTTATGTTTTTCTTTACTGCTTTCCCTCCACTCCTCTTTTTGACAATCTTGTTTTTTAGTTGAGGAGACTGAAAGGAATTGGTAATTCAGGATGTGACTATGCCATGACAGTATGCAATGCCATGATGATGGTCTCTTTTAATCTCTGTTCTTTTTCTTAGCTGTTTTTTTCCTATGATTCAACTTATCCTTAGACTGTCACTGAGTACTGGGCTAGCGATGCTTTACAAGGATCATGGAAAATGAAAATGAAACACTTCTTCTGAATGATAACAGCTTGTTTAGTGACCATCACTGTGTATTTCTAATTATGATCTTTTTCCTTCGTGTATATTACCTTACATTTATCAACAATAATGTTCATTTGATCCTTGTATCATAATTGATTGGTACCTTGAAATCTGTGGCAACTCTTAGCAGTCTGTTTTCTACATTATTATTTTGAAGAATTTTTCTATCATCAGAGCAGTTAGCCACCTCATTATTCACTTCCTTTTCTAGATCATTTATGTTGAGCAGTAGATATCCCAGCAGAGCTCCCTGAGGGACTCCACTGTTAAAACTCTATTTTGTTGAAGCTGATCACTTAATCCTATTATTTCAGCTATTTATTAATTCGTGAGAAGACCTCCCCTCTTGTCCCATGACAGCTGAAATTCTCATGAATCAAGATTTTATTTGAGGCCATTTAGATTTTTAATTTTTTACAGCTATTGTAGCAAAGCAATTTATCACCTAATAGTAAATTTCTAAGTCTACATATTATAATATTCTTGCAAAAATAAAAAAACCAAACAAACCCAAAAACCACAGCTGTCAACACCAGAAACACATTTATAATGCAAATCTTGTAAGATTTAGTGTTTTAAATTACGTGACAAAAGGTGCAAAATGGAGGTAACTAAGTTACCTACATGATGAAAAGTCTTCTTGGCTCTACATCGTGGCTATTAGTGGTTTACAAATGAAACATTTTTCTGCAAATTAGAGGTGCAATACAGTAAAACAGGAAGTTGCCAGGCTGCACTGTTAATGTAGTTTATCTTTGTTGAACTGTGGAGTTAATTTTTGAAAACTCAATTTACTGTTTTTAAAGGCTAGGTTGTAATAAGATAATTGATGTAATGCTGTAATACCATTTAGTCCCACCTGAGAGAGAAAACAATATTAAAATACTTTTGACTGACAACATTACCATTTATCTTCATAGCAGGAGTCAGGTGTGAACAATAGAATGAGAAAAGCTCTCTGTGTTCCATCCATATCAGCTGCCATTACACTTAAAACAAACTATGTGAATAATCATAAGATTGTTTGTGTTCTCTCAGATTTTTGGAAGTGAATACTGGTAGTGGAGCTTCAATACTCTGATAGAATCTGAAAACTTCTCTGGGTCTGACCCTTTGTGGACTAGAAAGAAAAAAATCAAAAGCTTAGACATCCCAGGTGTCATCAATTCAATCACCAAAATTAGATGGCTGTTATGTAAATTATGCAAATATATGACTCAACCTCTTCGTTCATATTTGAGAAATGAAATATTTAATGATGTTGACATTTTTAATTATCATCAGCCCTCTGAGTTAACTCCTAAGTGGGATCAATGTTATTACAAGATCTCTGCAGATTCTGGTGGACATCTCTGCATCATGTCAGACACTTCGTTGCAGCCATGAGTGTTAGCTGTATTTGAAAAGCTGAGAAGATGGATAATAAAGGAAAGATATTTTTAAAAGCACCAAACAGATAAATTAATAGGTGTTGTGAAATTGGTCTATTCTTTGACTGTGATGAGAATTTGACTATATTATGACGAATGCTTTTCCCATATGTTTTCCCATATCCAAAAATTACTTATGACAGTCTTCAAACAAATATCACCAAACTACCTATTATGATAGAAATGTTGTAAGAGAAATATCATGACTGTGACCTTTTTAACTTAAATATATTTGTCTATTTCACATCACTAAACCATATTGTTGCTTAGATTTACTTAGTAAACAGAAAATAAGAGTCAAAAGATAGTCCATTGGTAAGATTTAATTTCAACTCTTTCATTGACATGCCTCACAGAAATTTCCTGATAGTTAAACCTCAGCTTTTCCATCAGCAGAAGAGGTATAATGGTGCTTAGCTAATTCACAAAGCGAGTGATATTATTGCTGTTGTTTGTCCTATTTTGTAAGAAGATGTAATCATCTGTGTTACACAGAACTTTCTGTAAGGAATATCTAAACAGAGATCTTAAAATCCTGAGGATTAAATAATTTATGTTTGCATAGTTCTTTGAAGCTGTGGAGCACTATATAGGTGCTAAATATAATAATAGGGATTATATATAATATAATAAATATAATAATAAGGGTTATAGCTGGGCTTGCACAAATGGGGCA
>NW_010156823.1:0-339 GCF_000695765.1 Mesitornis unicolor
CCCCTGTGCCACCAGGGGGGCCCTTTTTGGGGTTGTTTTCGCCTCTGCCGGCTGTGGGGAGCAGAGGAGGGGCCATGCGGTGGCTCGTGGCAGGTGGCCGCTGTCTCGCCGGGGCCTGGCCCCATACAAAGCCCCGCTCCCTCCCTCCCTCCCTCCCGGCCCCACATCACGGAGCCGCTTGCCAAGTGAGACGCCGGGGCTCTGCACCACGGTGCATATCGCAAGAAGCAGCCGAAATGTGGGGTTGGTGTTTGCCCCAGCCATTTTTGCCCACCCCTTGCCCCTGACATCCCTGCCAGCTCCTGGCTGCTGGGGAAACTGAGGCAGCGGGGCAGGAGG
>NW_010156823.1:735-1137 GCF_000695765.1 Mesitornis unicolor
GCCCAGTGGTGCTTTTTCTTCACACTGGCTCTCTTGGAGGGGTCTCAGGGGGAGCTGGTTCTCCTTGCCCTGCCAAAAAGTCCCTCTGGAGAGGTGCCTGGTGGTTTCACCCCTGCAGAAGTGATGCGTCACCTCTGAAATCCCCTGGTTTTCCATCCTGGAGCTGTGTGTAGGATGGGGCTTTTCTGCCCTCCTCTCTTGGGACCAGAGCATCTCTCCCAAGGGATTTGTGGACACCCTGCGGTGGTGAAATCCCCTCCGCTCCGCTCCATCCACACTCATCTCCCCTTGCCGCTGCCACGCATCCCTCTCCTCCCAGCTCGCTTGTCAGCTAATGGCGCGGCTTATTCCTATGGCTTTTTAAGTACTTAATGGCGCGCGGGGCTAATGATGCGGCTCCCT
>NW_010156823.1:1258-3891 GCF_000695765.1 Mesitornis unicolor
GGCTGCTCAGAGCAGTAATGTCACCGTAAACGATATTTATCATGAGGTGATAAAAATCTATTTCCAGCGACCTCTTGGAAATGGCCCTCGTAAAAGCAGGCAGCAGGCGGAGGCAGGAGGCAGACAGCGGGGCTGGGGAACGGGCAGGGAAATGGCTGTAATCAGCCACGGAGCAGGGGCTGGCTCTGCTGGGGGGTCAACCTTGCCTTCCCAACCCCAATAAATCAATGGTAGCCACGGTGGCCCGAGGGCTACCTGGGTTTTGAGCATCCTGGGGCTTGACCATCCCGGGATGCAGCATCCAGGCTGCAAAGGGAGGACCAGAGCGATGCTCGTGTTTGAGCAAACTGGATCACGGGGCTTTTGCACCCCATGGCTGCATCCTGGGGTGTCCCAAATTGTCACCTCAAGGGACCGGCTCACAGATGCTGGACCAGAGCTGGTCCTGGAGCAGCAGGTCAGGGATGGGATGCTGAGCTAGCAGGCTCTCCCCAAATACTCGCAGCCCATTGCCCCTTGTATCCTGGGGGGTCGTTGTCAGTCTCGCAGCCCCCCCAACTTGAGGCTGTTTCCCTCCCTCCTCCAGCTCCATCCTTTCAGTGGTGCTGATTCAGCCATTTCCCTCCTGGCACTAATTACTCAGCCTGTCGCTGAGTCCTGGCCGTAAATTCTCCGTCAGGAGCGGGTCGGGAGGCGGAAAAACCTCCTTGGCTCCTTTCCCCGCTGACCCGAGCAGGGACCTGTAATCCGATGTAATTCATCGGGGCGCTGAGTCGGCAGGCGCCTGCCCTGTCCTATTCCCCTTGCTTTTGGGGTGTCCCCCACCAGCATCCCTCCTCCCTGCCCAGTGGTACCTGGTGTCCCTCCCACCTCTGCGGCCTCTGTCCCCCCATCACTGGGGACTCCCTGGGTGACCCCTGGATGCTGCTGGGGGCTTTACCAGGCTAGGAGGGTGTAGAGGACACTTGGGCCATATTTATGGGTTGGAGAGTGGAATTTGTACCTAAAAATGAGGACAGGGCAAGATCCCCCCTTTGCCATGTTGTTGCCTGGGGGAAGATGACTCCTGGCATCATGGTTTAATCTCCTGTCCTGATGAAGCAGCTCATAATCACTTAAAGTAATTAACCAGGTGGGGTGGTGGCTGGGCCTCCCTGAGTGTGTGGGTGTCCCTTGCCTGGGGGTGGTTGCCCCGGGGGGAGGACATAGAGGCCTGTGGGGAGCTCCCACCCCAGCCAGATGTGAGTCCTGGTGGGGCTGTGCCAGGAGGGGACATTGGGAACACTGGGGACATACTGCTTGCATGTTCAGTTCCCACAAAATCCCTGCTGAGGGGCACGGTGCCACCAAGGAACATGATCACACCAAGGGATGTGATGCCACTGAGGGACGTGGTGTCACCAAGTGCCAAGGGGGCTTCGTGCTCACCCACCGGGGCGCGCGGTGCCACGGCGGGGTGGGGGCCGCAGGTATTATCCTGCATTAAAGTTCCCCCTTGCAGATGGCGGCGCGCGTTTAATCTGCGGCTTAACGAAGCTCCGGACCTGGCGGTAAGTCCGTCTTTAGATGGCAGGCGGGAGCTGAGAACCGCGCTAAGCCGCCCGCCTCCATGAAGAAGGGGGGGGACATGACGGGGTGGGGGTAATATTGAGGTTTTAATGCTGCTGTTTTGCAAGTTGATTGCCCAGGGTGTGATTACCCTGATGTGCCCCCCCCCCGAATTGGATGGGGGTCCCCAAATTGCATCCCCTTGCACAGTGTGGTCAGCCTGGCAGAGCTTTGCACTGACCCGCCTGCTCCTCTCTGCCTCAGTTTACCTGTGAGTGTGCCGTGGGGCTTTGCATGTGTGGGAATGCCCCGAAAACATGAGCTGCTGTGGGACAGGTGGGATTTTCCAGAGTGAAAAGCCCCTTGGGGCAGCCACCTCTCCCCACCGCAGGTATTTAGGGTGGCGGGGAGGGGATGGTGGCCACAGAGGCCACTGGAGCTGGAGGTGGGTGAGCTGGGTTCCGTGATGGCTTGCAGGGTCGTGGTGGCCCTGAGATGGGGATGGGGGTGAGTGACAGCATATCCCAAGGGTGGTCTCTACAGGATTTGGGTGGCAGGCCCAACTCCGCAGCGAGCTGCAGCCCTCCCTGTGGTCCTGGAGGGATTCAGGCAGTGGTGGCCAGGAGCTGGGGCTGTGGCATGGTGGCAGAGGGACTTGGGAGCTGCAGGGACAGTCGAGGCCAGGGTTGTTACTGGTCCTGCCAGGGTAATTTGTCTCAGTGTGGAATGGCACTGTTTTAGCTGTTAACTCTGGAGTGTAATGATGGCAGTGAGGGCTTTGTGCTGCACAGCCTTGGGGAAACCCTTGTGAATTTGAGGGGGGCCAGTTGTCCCCCACAGCTCCTATTTGGGTGCCAGAAGTGGAGGCGCTGGTCTCTGTGCGTGGATGGGATGCTCATGCCATTCCCTTCCTCAGTTTCCCTGCCCTGAAAGCAGGGTGGAGGGGACATTTCCCAGCCTGGCAGGGACTGGGAGATGTAACCAAGGGCTGCGTGTCTCCATGGTGTGATGAGGTGTGGGTCCCATCCTGCTCAGCCAGCCTGGCTCTGGAGTGATGGAGTGACAAGCAGGTTGGAGGTGCTGAC
>NW_010156824.1:0-976 GCF_000695765.1 Mesitornis unicolor
AAGCCTCTGTGGGAAACAAGATGTGCCCTTGGGTTTGTTTTATTTTTCCCCTCTTTCAAGGTTTATTTTCATTGGAGAAGTGCCCAGCAGAGCTGCAAATAAATGGTGTTTAGGGGGAATGTTGAGTGTACAAACCCAGCGAGGAGCAGGAGGGGGTAAATGTGATTAACTGTGCTAAATTAGACGTTAAAAGGAAAAGCAAATTGGGCTGTTTATTGAGTGGGGGGGGGGTGTTGAGGTGGTGGGGAAGGTTTGGGGGGGTTCAGAGTGGATTTTTGGGGGGATTGAGGGGCAGGTGATGGTTTCTTCCCAGGGAGAAGGTGGAGATTTCGGTCTCGCTGTCTCTTCCCCACCCCCCACTTCCTCCCGGCTCGCAACGAGGGCAAAAACAGGCAAAAACGGAGGAAAAAAAACCCAAAATCCCACATCCTGTTGATAGACCCGGAGGGACCGTGGGGAGGAGCCACCTTTGCCGCGGAAGAGTGGATCAAAATGCTCCCTTCTCATTGGTCGGTACTCGCAGCCAATGGGAAGCTTCAGGGCGCCCGGCGGCCAATAGGAGGCGGAGTTTGTGATCCGCTCTCGCCGCTGCTCAGGCCCGCGTGGGGCACTCGAGGGTGCGGGAGGGCGAAGCGCTGAACGTGCTTTGCACCTGTGCTTGGCTTTTTGGGGCAACTTTTAGCCTTTCAGGGGCAATTTTTAAACTTTCAGATTTTTTTTAACCTTGTAGGAAGGTTTTTGTAATGTGGGTAAGGGCTGGGGGAACGGGGTGCGCTTTTTTTGTGTGGGAAAAGCCCATTTTGGCGCCGGGGGGAACGCGGCGGAGGGAGATGGGGTGCGTGAGGCGGCCCCGAGGCGCTTCACCCGCACCCACGCGCCCGGCACGTTCACTCGGATACCTCCGCCATGAGGGTATATAAGGAGCCGCCGGGCAGCGCTGTTGCGCAATCAACGAGCGGCAGGGGAGAGGGGTGGG